>NC_048570.1:21963522-22063522 GCF_013265735.2 Oncorhynchus mykiss
TCTCCATCTTCCTGTCTCCACCACCCTGTCTTCACCACCCTGTCTCCACCTCCCTGTCTCCACCTCCCTGTCTTCACCACCCTGTCTCCATCTCCCTGTCTCCACCTCCCTGTCTCCACCTTCCTATCTCCAGCTCCCTGTCTCCATCTCCCTGTCTCCACCTCCCTGTCTCCATCTCCCTGTCTCCACCTCCCTGTCTCCACCTTCCTATCTCCAGCTCCCTGTCTCCATCTCCCTGTCTCCACCTCCCTGTCTCCACCTCCCTGTCTCCACCACCCTGTCTCCACCTCCCTGTCTCCACCACCCTGTCTTCACCTCCCTGTCTCCATCTCTCTGTGTCCACCACCTTCCTGTGTCCACCTCCCTATCCGCATCCCCCTGTCTGCATCTCCCTCTATGGGGAGATTCTATAGCTTAGACCTCACACACACTGCACAACGGCACAGAACGGATGTATTGTAGACTAAAATACAAATGGAAGCCACAGCCATGACCAAGGACAAAGACAGAAAAGGAGCCTTTACCTTTATGATCCCGACACACACACATCTCAGCTAACCTGTTAAGGGCCATAGACTGTAACAAGGCTCAAGATTCAAGGCCTGGTTATTTCTGCATGTTCATGAATGTTGCATTTTACTACAAGCGGCTAGTGGCACCTTGATTGGGGAGGAAAGGCTCATAGTAATGGCTGGGACGGAATGAATGGAATGTCATTGACACATCGAACACATGTTTTCCTTGAGTTTGATACCATTCCATCCACTCCATTCCAACCTGTTCATTTGACCTAATGAAACCCATAGCGGGCGTCAGCTGAAACAAAAGGCCTACACATTTAAGAGATTACATGTTACCCCGGGAAACACATTGCACGTTGATAACTGTCAAAATTCTATACTTTACCCCAGGATACCTATTACGGGCGGTAACTATAGAAACAAGGTTGCTATTCTCACGTAAAGGGAATTTAGTGGAAAGTGTCTATGAATCCCATGATTATGAAGGTATAAATGTATGAAAGCGTGTATTCTTATTTGAAGTTTGGCCACAATAAGGTTTTTTCCTTATTTTTCCTATTTTACTAAAAATATAAAGACAAACCCTTGAATGAGTAGATTTGTCCAAACCTTTGACTGGTACTGTACATAGATATACATGTATTTACAGTATAAATCATATTTGATTGCTAGTATATAAGACATGCCCATGGCACTGGTCTCTCCCTCCTCAGAGTACAGGGCGAACCATAGAGATCCAACCGACACAAATAAACCCAGTGATGATGTCTTCTGCCATTAGATATTCACACACACGTTCACACACTTCTCCAGTAATCTGCTTCCTCCAACAGTGTGTTGTGGTAGCTGGGCAGCTGCGGCAGTCGATTGATTGAGTGAAGAGGAGGAGGAGGAGGAGGAGCCGCAGGCCATGCACAGCTGAGAAGGAGACCTATCGAAAATCACTGGATTCTGAACAGGGCTGCCCCAGCTGGGCACACACGCGCCCAGGCACCCGCTATTCTCAGCCAGATACAAACAGTTAGCCAGAAACAGCCAGCCTGCTTCCACACTGAGGCTGGGAAGTACACTGTTTAGTACACTCCAAGGTAGCAGAGTGAGTGTATAGAACGATCAGTCCACACAGATATTCTTAACAGCATGCTAGCAGTACTGTGAGTCCATAATATACAGCAGCCCAGAGTCCATGCAGCAGAGTAGGATGATGTGTCAGTAGCACAGCAGCACTGGGACTGGGTATGCTACAAAACAGCAGTACTGGGACTGTGTATGCTACAAAACAGCAGCACTGGGACTGTGTATGCTACAAAACAGCAGCACTGGGACTGTGTATGGTACAAAACAGCAGCACTGGGACTGTGTATGCTACAAAACAGCAGTACTGGTACTGTGTATGCTACAAAACAGCAGTACTGGAACTGTGTATGCTACAAAACAGCAGCACTGGGACTGTGTATGCTACAAAACAGCAGTACTGGAACTGTGTATGCTACAAAACAGCAGCACTTGGACTGTGTATGCTACAAAACAGCAGCACTTGGACTGTGTATGCTACAAAACAGCAGCACTGGGACTGTGTATGCTACAAAACAGCAGCACTGGGACTGTGTATGCTACAAAACAGCAGCACTGGGACTGTGTATGCTACAAAACAGCAGCACTGGGACTGTATATGCTACAAAACAGCAGTACTGGGACTGTGCATGCTTACAAACAGCAGCACTGGGACTGTGTATGCTACAAAACAGCAGCACTGGGACTGTGTATGCTACAAAACAGCAGTACTGGGACTGTGTATGCTACAAAACAGCAGTACTGGGACTGTGCATGCTTACAAACAGCAGCACTGGGACTGTGTATGCTACAAAACAGCAGCACTGGGACTGTGCATGCTACAAAACAGCAGCACCCGGACAGTGTATGCTACAAAACAGCAGCACCCGGACAGTGTATGCTACAAAACAGCAGCACTGGGACTGTGTATGCTACAAAACAGCAGCACTGGGACTGTATATGCTACAAAACAGCAGTACTGGGACTGTGCATGCTTACAAACAGCAGCACTGGGACTGTGTATGCTACAAAACAGCAGCACTGGGACTGTGTATGCTACAAAACAGCAGTACTGGGACTGTGTATGCTACAAAACAGCAGTACTGGGACTGTGTATGCTACAAAACAGCTGCACTGGGACTGTGTATGGTACAAAACAGCAGCACTGGGACTGTGTATGCTACAAAACAGCAGTACTGGGACTGTGTATGCTACAAAAAAGCAGCACTGGAACTGTGTATGCTACAAAACAGCAGCACTGGGACTGTGTATGCTACAAAACAGCAGCACTGGGACTGTGTATGCTACAAAACAGCAGTACTGGGACTGTGTATGGTACAAAACATCAGCACTGGGACTGTGTATGCTACAAAACAGCAGCACTGGGACTGTGTATGCTATAAAACAGCAGCACTGGGACTGTGTACGCTACAAAACATCAGCACTGGGACTGTGTATGCTACAAAACAGCAGCACTGGGACTGTGTATGCTACAAAACAGCAGCACTTGGACTGTGTATGCTACAAAACAGCAGTACTGGGACTGTGTATGCTACAAAACAGCAGCACTGGGACTGTGTATGCTTCAAAACAGCAGCACTGGAACTGTGTATGCTACAAAACAGCAGCACTGGGACTGTGTATGCTTCAAAACAGCAGCACTGGGACTGTGTATGATACAAAACAGCAGCACTGCGACTGTGTGTGCTACAAAACAGCAGTACTGGTACTGTGTACGCTACAAAACATCAGCACTGGGACTGTGTATGCTACAAAACAGCAGTACTGGTACTGTGTACGCTACAAAACATCAGCACTGGGACTGTGTATGCTACAAAACAGCAGCACTGGAACTGTGTATGCTACAAAACAGCAGCACTGGGACTGTGTATGATACAAAACAGCAGCACTGCGACTGTGTGTGCTACAAAACAGCAGCACTGGGACTGTGTATGATACAAAACAGCAGCACTGGGACTGTGTATGCTACAAAACAGCAACACTGGGATTTTGTACACTACAAAACAGCAGCACTGGGACTGTGTACACTACAAAACAGCAGCACTGGGACTGTGTATGCTACAAAACAGCAGCACTGGGACTGTGTATGCTACAAAACAGCAGCACTGGGACTGTGTATGCTACAAAACAGCAGCACTGGGACTGTGTATGCTACAAAACAGCAGTACTGGAACTGTGTATGCTACAAAACAGCAGCACTGGGACTGTGTATGCTACAAAACAGCAGCACTGGGACTGTTTATGCTACAAAACAGCAGCACTGGGACTGTGTATGCTACAAAACAGCAGCACTGGGACTGTGTATGCTACAAAACAGCAGCACTGGGACTGTGTACGCTACAAACCAGCAGCACTGGGACTGTGTATGCTACAAAACAGCGGCACTGGGACTGTGTACACTACAAAACAGCAGCACTGGGACTGTGTATGCTACAAAACAGCAGCACTGGGACTGTGTACACTACAAAACAGCAGCACTGGGACTGTGTATGCTACAAAACAGCAGCACTGGGACTGTGTATGCTACAAAACAGCAGCACTGGGACTGTGTATGCTACAAAACAGCAGCACTGGGACTGTGTACGCTACAAAACAGCAGTAGTGGGACTGTATATGCTACAAAACAGCAGCACTTGGACTATATATGATATTTAACAGCAGCACTGGGACTATATATGACATAAAACAGCAGCACTGGGACTGTATATGATATAAAACAGCAGCACTGGGACTATATATGATATAAAACAGCAGCACTGGGACTGTATATGATATAAAACAGCAGCACTGGGACTGTATATGATATAAATCAGCAGCACTGGGACTATATATGATATAAATCAGCAGCACTGGGACTATATATGATATAAATCAGCAGCACTGGGACTGTATATGATATAAAACAGCAGCACTGGGACTGTATATGATATAAAACAGCAGCACTGGGACTATATATGATATAAAACAGCAGCACTGGGACTGTATATGATATAAAACAGCAGCACTGGGACTGTATATGATATAAAACAGCAGCACTGGGACTGTATATGATATAAAACAGCAGCACTGGGACTGTATATGATATAAAACAGCAGCACTGGGACTATATATGATATAAAACAGCAGCACTGGGACTGTATATGATATAAAACAGCAGCACTGGGACTGTATATGATATAAAACAGCAGCACTGGGACTGTATATGATATAAAACAGCAGCACTGGGACTATATATGATATAAAACAGCAGCACTGGTACTGTATATGATATCAAACAGCAGCACTGGGACTATATATGATGTAAAACAGCAGCACTGGGACTGTATATGATATAAAACAGCAGCACTGGGACTGTATATGATATAAAACAGCAGCACTGGGACTGTATATGATATAAAACAGCAGCACTGGGACTGTATATGATATAAAACACTGACTTTATCCCTGCTGAGTGTTATTAATTTATCCTTCAAACAAGCATGTCTATGTACCTGCTCAACATCACAAAGAGGAGGAGGGCACTACAGAGAAAAGTATAAATGTCAAACAACATTCTCAAAGCAATTAATTACAGACTATTTATTTATAGACAGTACACCAACATGACTGTGTGGGTGGAGTATTGTATTTGGCCTCTAGGTGACAGTGTGGTGTCAGTAACATGAAGAGCGGAGAGAAGGCAGGGAGAAGAGAGGGAAAGGATGATTGGAGCGACAGAGAGGTAAAACAGCAAGTGGAGGAAAGGAGGAGCTCACTTCCTCAAACGACTGCCTGGATCTTCTTTCTCTTTCTCTTCTCTCCCCCTCTCTCTCTTTCTCTCTCTGTCTTCAGCTAGCTCCTCTTCCTCCCAGTTCCTCTCCAGAATATGTCTGTGTGTGTGTGTCTGTGTGTATGTGTGTCTGTGTGTATGTCTGTGTGTATGTCTGTGTGTCTGTGTATGTGTCTCTGTGGGTGTATGTCTGTGTGTATGTCTATGTGACTCTGTGTGTCAGTTTGTATGAAGCTGTGGATGTGAGTCTACCATCTCTCAGTGTAAGGT
Organism: Oncorhynchus mykiss; assembly: GCF_013265735.2. Taxonomy (NCBI): domain Eukaryota; kingdom Metazoa; phylum Chordata; class Actinopteri; order Salmoniformes; family Salmonidae; genus Oncorhynchus; species Oncorhynchus mykiss. The sequence goes on from NC_048570.1 coordinate 21,969,157, forward strand.
GAGCTAGGCGATTCTACTGTGGGTTTCAAGTCTTCCTAATTAAGGTGTGAGCCCACCAGGTGTGTGTGTGTGTGTGTGTGTGTGTGTGTGTGTGTGTGTGTGTGTGTGTGTGTGTGTGTGTGTGTGTGTGTGTGCATATGTGTGCTCACTCTTTTTTGCTTGAGTGTGTGTGTACTGTACATTAGTGTGAGAGACTGTTTGTGTACAAATGTGTCAGAGTGTGTGTGGTCCTCCCCTGGGGCGTGGAGCAGACTACTGGGGCTGGTGCAGGAACAGAGCTGGGATCATGGAGGCAGCACTGCAGGCATCTGCCCCCAGGAAAGAGCACCAGCCCTGCACAGCTGGCACCCCCCCCCCCCCCCAGCTGACACACACACACATGGGAAGTTCATTACTGTAAGCTCATCTCAAACAAATGAACAGCTTGATTCATTCTAAGAAACGGTTGTTTTTCCAAAGAGTTGTGTGTTGTTCTCTATATACAGCGTTTTTTTGGGGGGGGGCCTGTTTTCACTCTTCAAATCATCTTATGAGACAGCTTACATGGTGCTAAAATGTGTTAATCTTTCAACAACGTTGCCTTGCTATGGGGAGTTTATTTATGACATGAATTATGTTCAATTTATCATGTAACACCAAGCAACTCAAAAATATACAGCATACATTACATTGCCTTCAATGCATTTACATACACAATACTCTGGGGAATCAAAGCATGGAATCATTTGACAATTCCACAGCCCCCTATGTTGAAAGACTTGAATTCCCCAAAGACTGTGGTAGATATGAAATGTATACATGACTGTCTGCCTGCTCCTTGGATTTATGTAAAAGCAATCTGATTTAGTCAAATCAAATCAAATTGTATTGGTCACATACACATATTTAGCAGATTTTATTGCAGGTGTAGCGAAATGCTTGTGTTCCTAGCTCCAACAGTGCAGTCATATCTAACAATTCACAACAATACACACAAATCTAAAAGTAAAAGAATGGAATTAAGAAATATATTAATATTAGGACAAGCAATGTCGGAGTGGCATTGGCTAAAATACAGTAGAGTAGAATACAGTATATACATATGAGATGAGTAAAACATTATGTAAACATTATTAAAGTGACTAGTCTTCCATTATTAAAGAGGCCAGTGATTCCATGTCTATGTATATAGGGCAGCAGCCTCTAAGGTGCAGAGTTGAGTAACCGGGTGGTATCTGGCTAGTGATGGCTATTTAACAGTCTGATGGCCTTGAGAAAGAAGCTATTTTTCAGTCTCTCGGTCCCAACTTTGATGCACCTGTGCTGACCTCGCCTTCTGAATGATAGCGGGGTGAACAAGCCGTGGCTCGGGTGGTTGATGTCCTTGATGATCTTTTTGGCCTTCCTGTGACATTGGGTGCTGTAGATGTCCTGAAGGGCAGACAGCGTGCCACTGGTGATGAGTTGGGCAGATCGCAGCACCCTCTGGAGAACCCTGCGGTAGCGGACTGTACAGTTGCCGTACCAGGCGGTGATTCAGCCCGACAAGATGCTCTCAATTGATCATCTGTAAAAGTTTGTGAGGGTCTTACGGGACAAGACTCATTTATTCAGCCTCCTGAGGTTCAAGAGGCGCTGTTGCGCCTTCTTCACCACACTGTCTGTGTGGGTGGATCATTTCAGATTGTCAGTGACATGTACGCCGAGGAACCTCGTACATGTCCTTCTCTACCTTCTCTACTGCGTTCCCTTCGATGTGATAGGGGTGTGCTCCCTCTGCTGTTTCCTGAAATCCACGATCATCTCCTTTGTTTTGTTGACGTTGAGGTAAAGGTTATTCTCCTGCCACCACTCCACCAGGGCCTTCACCTCCTCCCTGTAGGCTGTCTCGTCATTGTTGGTAATCAGGCCTACTACTGTTGTGTCATCTGCAAACTTGATGGTGTTGGAGGCGTGTGTGGCCACACAGTCGTGGGTGAACAGGGATTACAGGAGGGTGCTGAGCACGCACCCTTGTGGGGTCCCTGTGTTGAGGATCAGCGAAGTGGAGGTGTTGTTTGGTGACGGCCCGTCAGGAAGTCCAGGACCCAGTTGCACATGACGGGGTTCAGACCCAGGGCCCCGAGCTTAATGGTGAGCTTGGAGGGTACTATGGTATTGAAGGCTGAGCTATAGTCATTGAACAGCATTCTTAGTGTGTGAGAGACTGTGTTTGTGTGTGTGAGCATGCGTGCATGTGCGCGTGTCTCTGTGAGTAAAGTATTTAAGTAGACCATGACATTCGTAGGACAGAAACAGTGTGAGCACTGATCAGACTACAGCATGTCAACATGTTCCGTTTGGCAGACTGACTGTCCATCAGCACCACACAGAACAGAGAACCAGCCGTAAGAGAGACAAGCCCTCACGTTGGATTACCTCCCCAGCTGAGGAGCCCTGCTCTGGGCCTGGCCGCTAGGATATACAGGGACATCTAACAGCACCAGGGCCCGGTCGGCCAGCCGCCCTCTCCGCACCCGCACAGAATAAAAGGACTGGGGGGTACAATTAGGATGTTTGGCCGCCACTGTGCAGCTCACCTGTCAGCCACAGTCGGGACGTGTCCGGGGTGCAAACTGACGGGTCATAGTTTCCCCGACAGGAGATCCAGATCAGGACAAATCTCACTAACAAACCCCAGTGCCCTGTCACTCAACACAGGGCCACCTCAGTGACCCCCAGGACCACAGGGCTGGCTAGGGCTCCACGCTCTCCACAGGCAAGGCAGACCACAAACCCTGTCACTGAGCAGACCTGACACGGTCACACGTAGACACACATACACACACCCGCATACAGCAGGACAGGCCTCTCAAGCATTACTTTCCATCATGGAACCAGAAAACAGACTGGTAGAATCTGCAAGGGGAAATGACCTAAAGGCCTGACCTGAAAATGGCACAAAAAGCTGATGATTTTCACTTCAAAAATAATGGTGTGTGTCAGTGCACCTGGCCACGGGCCACAGGGATGATTGCAAACAAGACAGAAGTAATTGCGAGTGGTTTTGGAATTGTGTTGTGTTTACGGTACACTCAGCTTTCAGCACAGGAAGAGAGCACTGATACAGACACTGTTAGAGTTTCATGTTGCAGTGTTAAATACAGTGCAGAAGATTCCACTAAGAATCCATCTTTGCATTTTACTCTCCAGAAGAAAAAAATGTAATAAGAAAATGATGAAGAATAATGACAAAAGATTAGGCTGATCAGGGCGGGACCAGGGACTGGGCTAATCCACTGGTCCCACTGTGATGTGCTGTTTGAATGTAGCAGGGGGAACGCACGGCTACATTTACTGACGTTTGCACTAATCCATTTAATTCTCTTTTAAGGGGGAAACTGTTCACATGAGTGAGCGGGATGTTTTAATGTTGACGATTTAAAGACGGAAGGAGTTATGGAGGCGGACAGATCTGTGCGGGCACACACACACGCACACACACACACACACACACAGTCTAGGCTGTAGCTGCTGTAGGTTAGGATGATACCTGCAGATTATCAGCAATATCTCTATCTCTTACTCCTGTTCCACAATCTCTCCAAAAAAATACAGTTACTGTCACACAATTATAAACACTTTAACACAATTAGTGGTTTACATAGTGGGGTAATATTTAGAAACACAACTGCTAACATGGCATTGCAGGGAGGCCAGTGACTGAGGCCCCCTGGCGAGGGGAGGCGAGGCGGAGGGGCTCATCCCAGCCCATTGTTCTCTATCAGTGGACAAGGCTGATTCGTGTAATTAGCTGTCAGCACAGAGCCCTCAGCAGCTTAGTGCTGTCTGCTCAAATCAAACTAATGAAATGCAATACGCTCAAATGTCCTGGATGCATATCTGTAACAGCCCTCCTCACAGAGACAGGGGGAGACCGAGGAAGATAGGGGGAGACCGGGGGAGACCAAGGCAGACAGGGGGAGACCGGGGCAGACAGGGGGTGACAGGAAGAGACCGGGGCAGACAGAGGGAGACAGGGGTGGCAGGGGGAAACCAGGGCAGACAGGGGGAGACCGGGGGAAACCAAGGCAGACAGGGGGAGACCGGGGGAAACCAAGGCAGACAGGGAGAGACCGAGGCAGACAGGGGGAGACAGGAAGAGACCGGGGAAGACAGAGGGAGACAGGGGGAGGCAGGGGGTGACCAAGGCAGACAGGGGGAGACAGGGGTGGCAGTGGGAGGTAGGGGGAGACAGGGGGAGGTAGGGGGAGACAGGGGGAGGTAGGGGGAGATAGGGGGAGGCAGGGGTTGACCAGGGCAGACAGGGTGAGACAGGGGGAGACAGGGGGAGGCAGTGGGAGGTAGGGGGAGACAGGGGGAGACAGGGGTGGCAGTGGGAGGTAGGTGGAGACAGGGGGAGGCAGGGGGTGACCAGGGCAGACAGGGGGAGACAGGGGGAGGCAGGAGGAGGTAGGGGGAGACAGGGGGAGACAGGGGTGGCAGTGGGAGGTAGGGGGAGACAGGGGGAGGTAGGGGGAGACAGGGAAGGACAGGGGGAGGCAGGGGGAGGTAGGGCAGAGGAGGAGGCAGGGGTGGCAGTGGGAGGTAGGGGGAGATAGGGGGAGGCAGGGGTTGACCAGGGCAGACAGGGTGAGACAGGGGGAGGCAGGGGGTGACCAGGGCAGACAGGGGGAGACAGGGGGAGGCAGGGGGAGGTAGGGGGAGACAGGGGGAAACAGGGGTGGCAGTGGGAGGTAGGGGGAGACAGGGGGAGGTAAGGGGAGACAGGGAAGGACAGGGGGAGGCAGGGGGAGGTAGGGGGAGACAGGGGTGGCAGTGGGAGGTAGGGGGACACAGGGGGAGGTAGGGGGAGACAGGGGAGGCAGGGGGAGGTCGGTGGAGACAGGGGGAGACAGGGGGAGACAGAGGTAGGCAGGGGGAGACAGGGGAAGACAGGGGGAGACAGGGGGAGGCAGGGGGAAGTAGGGGGAGACAGGGGTGGCAGTGGGAGGTAGGGGGAGACAGGGGGAGACAGGGGTGGCAGTGGGAGGTAGGGGGAGACAGGGGGAGGTAGGGGGAGACAGGGGGGGGCAGGGGGAGGTAGGGGGAGACAGGGGAAGACAGGGGGAGACAGGGGGAGGCAGGGGGAGGTAGGGGGAGACAGGGGTGGCAGTGGGAGGTAGGGGGAGACAGGGGGAGACAGGGGTGGCAGTGGGAGGTAGGGGGAGACAGGGGGAGGCAGGGGGAGACAGGGGGAGGCGGGGGTGGGGGTAGGGGGAGACAGGGGGAGACAGGGGTGGCAGTGGGAGGTAGGGAGAGACAGGGGGAGGTAGGGAGAGACAGGGGGAGCTAGGGGGAGACGGGGTGGTAGGGGGAGACAGGGGGAGGTAGGGGGAGACAGGTGTGGCAGTTGGAGGTAGGGCGAGACAGGGGGAGGTAGGGGGAGACAGGGGGTGGTAGGGGGAGACAGGGGGAGGTAGAGGGAGACAGGGGGAGGTAGGGGGAGACAGGGGGTGGTAGGGGGAGACAGGGGGAGGTAGGGGGACACAGGGGGAGGTAGGGGGAGATAGGGGGAGGTAGGGGGAGACAGGGGGTGGTAGGGGGAGACAGGGGGTGGTAGGGAGAGACAGGGGGAGGTAGGGGGAGACAGGGGGAGGTAGGGAGAGACAGGGGGTGGTAGGGGGAGACAGGGGGAGGTAGGGGGAGACAGGGGGAGGTAGGGGGAGACAGGGGGTGGTAGGGGGAGACAGGGGGAGGTGGGGGGAGACAAGGGGTGGTAGGGGGAGACAGGGGGAGGTAGGGGGAGGTAGGGAGAGACAGGGGGAGGTAGGGGGAGGTAGGGAGAGACAGGGGGAGGTAGGTGGAGACAGGGGGAGGTAGGGAGAGACAGGGGGTGGTAGGGGGAGACAAGGGGTGGTAGGGGGAGACAGGGGGAGGTAGGGAGAGACAGGGGGAGGTAGGTGGAGACAGGGGGAGGTAGGGAGAGACAGGGGGAGGTAGGGGGAGACAAGGGGTGGTAGGGGGAGACAAGGGGAGGTAGGGGGAGGTAGGGAGAGACAGGGGGAGGTAGGTGGAGGTAGGGAGAGACAGGGGGAGGTAGGGGGAGACAGGGGGAGGTAGGGGGAGGTAGGGAGAGACAGGGGGAGGTAGGGGGAGACAGGGGGAGGTAGGGGGAGACAGGGGGAGGTAGGGGGAGGTAGGGGGAGACAGGGGGAGGTAGGGGGAGGTAGGGAGAGACAGGGGGAGGTAGGGGGAGGTAGGGAGAGACAGGGGGAGGTAGGGGGAGACAGGGGGAGGTAGGGGGAGACAGGGGGAGGTAGGGGGAGGTAGGGGGAGACAGGGGGAGGTAGGGGGAGGTAGGGAGAGACAGGGGGAGGTAGGGGGAGGTAGGGAGAGACAGGGGGAGGTAGGGGGAGACAGGGAGAGACAGGGGGAGGTAGGGAGAGACAGGGGGAGGTAGGGGGAGACAGGGGGAGGTAGGGGGAGGTAGGGGGAGACAGGGGGAGGTAGGGGGAGGTAGGGAGAGACAGGGGGAGGTAGGGGGAGGTAGGGGGAGGTAGGGGGAGACAGGGGGAGGTAGGGGGAGGTAGGGGGAGACAGGGGGAGGTAGGGGGAGGTAGGGAGAGACAGGGGGAGGTAGGTGGAGACAGGGGGTGGTAGGGGGAGACAGGGGGAGGTAGGGGGAGGTAGGGGGAGACAGGGGGAGGTAGGGGGAGGTAGGGGGAGACAGGGGGAGGTAGGGGGAGGTAGGGAGAGACAGGGGGAGGTAGGGGGAGGTAGGGGGAGACAGGGGGAGGTAGGGGGAGGTAAGGGGAGACAGGGGGAGGTAGGGAGAGACAGGGGGAGGTAGGTGGAGACAGGGGGTGGTAGGGGGAGACAGGGGGAGGTAGGGGGAGGTAGGGGGAGACAGGGGGAGGTAGGGGGAGGTAGGGGGAGACAGGGGGTGGTAGGGGGAGACAGGGGGAGGTAGGGGGAGGTAGGGGGAGACAGGGGGTGGTAGGGGGAGACAGGGGGAGGTAGGGGGAGGTAGGGGGAGACAGGGGGTGGTAGGGGGAGACAGGTGGAGGTAGGGGGAGACAGGGGGAGGTAGGGGGAGACAGGGGGAGGTAGGGGGAGGTAGGGGGAGACAGGGGGTGGTAGGGGGAGACAGGGGGAGGTAGGGGGAGGTAGGGGGAGACAGGGGGAGGTAGGGGGAGGTAGGGGGAGACAGGGGGTGCAGGGAAGGCAGGAGCTGCCACGGCAGGAGGAAACCTTATACTTGCCAAACGTAGGATTCAAATCCATGCTCATTAATCTGTTAATCCATAATTTTTGGACAGCCAGTTAATGTGGATGAGGGCGGGTGATTTGGGCAGGACAGGAGGTGTAAGGGAGTGAGAGGGTGATGGGTAAGAGTACCCAAGCAGCATCTCATCTCATTCCACACCACAACACTTTACAACCTGCCTTGACTACAGGCAACCCATCTCAACACAGCCACTTCTGTCAGAAACTACATTTACAAAGGAACAAGTGTAATAAAGTAAAACCTTTGAAAAGAAGAGCCTAACCACACCACAATTAATTTCACATTTTGGCTATATGACACATCCTCACAATTCAGCCCAGTAAACTGGAGAAGAGATGGCTAGTAGCTGCTTGTCTCTGTATCCTTCTCCTTCCCACCACACCACATATTTTCTGCCTACTGGGTTCCAGAGATGAGTGTGTTGACAAATCCTTTCCTCTCGTATTTTCTTCTCTTCTCTCCTCTTCATTTTTCTTCTCTTCTCCTGTCCTTTCATCTCCTCTCCTTTCTGTGGTGAAGTGTGATCTCCTCCTCTCTCTGTGTGTGGAGCCCTGAGGGCATTAAAACCAGGCAGGGTGTAGTGTAGTGGTTGGCGTGCGGGGCCTGCGGGGCGTGCGGGCTGCTCTGGGCTCCGTTGGGACGTGCTCAGATGGGCCGTTGCGCTCCGGGACAGGGCCCCAGGCAGTCCACAACACCGCCAGCCTCGCCATGTGTGAACACTTGTTCTCTTCAGTTAAAACAGCCAAATGAATATTCAAATCATATCTGTTAATGACATATCTATGCCATGCACGCATGAAATCAAACTGGGGGGTCATCTCCCCAGCTACAAGCAGCTAAGGGTGTGGAGATGAGATTAGCTCATGACCTAATAATGAGTTAATGCAAATTCAACATAAAAATATATGGTTACAAAATGAGTGCTTGCAAATGTATGCAAATGTCCTGAAAAAATAGGTAAATAAATAATAGCAACTGTATGTAACAGACTTCAAAAGCTTTCTTTATAAACCTGTAGTCTGAATAGACTGAGGGCACAGAACATTAGGAATGAATCCAGGTGAAAGCTATGATCCCGTACTAATGTCACTTAAAATCCACTTCAGATGAAGGGGAGGAAACAGCTTGAACAAATATTTCTAAGCCTTGATGCAATTGAGACATGGATTGTGTTTGTGTGCCACAGAGGAAGGTGTTCCCAATGTTCTTTAAGCCGCCTCCTCCCCTTCATCTACACTGATTGAAGGGGATTTAACAAGTGACATCAATAAGGGATCATAGCTTTCACCTGGATTCACCGGGTCAGTCTATGTCATGGAAAGAGCAGGTGTTCTTAATGTTTTGTATACTCTGTGTATATTGTTAATTTGTATGTGTTGGGCTTAAGCTGAGAATCTTTTTTAGAGTCAAGTATTTTTTTCCAGGCTTCAAATGTTTCTTGACAATCACCATTTATTCTCACTGTCGATAATTCTAATGTAACTAACTTCTAATAGTAACTGTATCCACTAGCGGATTGGGAGAGAGTGAGGTGATTGTCATCTAAGAGCCAACATATATTTTGCAGCAGTGCTGCCTACCCATCAGTAATCGTCTCTGATCGTCTCTGACTGCAAAGCGTGATAACACAAGACAATTATAAAGAAACATACAGAAACCTGCAAACTTGTCAATATTTGGGCCATGCCTGGTTCTGGCCTAACTGAAGATTGTCTGAAGGGACATTTTGCCTGAGGATGCCTCTACAACCTGGCTTGTTTGGAGCTTGTTTACTGTGTGTATACTGAATGCTGCCATATCTGAGGTGGATTTGAGAGAAGGCTGAGGCCTGTCTGCTGTGGTGTCTTAGTGTGTGTGACATGGCACGCATCCTGCTTTCATTACACACAGTCACACAATACTGGCAGGGGCACGCCTGGCCTGACAAGCCGCCTCAGCCCACCGCTCCCTCAGTGTGTGTGTGTGTGTCTGTGTGTGTGTGTGTGTGTGTGTGTGTGTGTGTGTGTGTGTGTGTGTGTGTGTGTGTGTGTGTGTGTGTGTGTGTGTGTGTGTGTGTGTGTGTGTGTGTGTGTGTGTGTGTGTGTGTGTGCGTATATGTGTGTGTGTGTGTGTGTGTGACCGACATCATCTGTGGAATGGGGGGGAGGGAAAAATGAAAGCTGTTCATTTGAACCTGGCCATGTTCAGGTATCAGCCATGCAGCTCAGGTAAGGCAGGTTTTAAATGCACCTCATTACTCAGAGGCTGTGGAAGTGGAAGAGGAGCCGTTTAATGTGTGAAGCTGGCAGCTGGACCACCTGGCCACACATTAAACACTAAAGCCTGCTGTCCCTAATGGCTGGAGGTTACATCATTACTTTAACAAATCGCTGAGGAGCCTCAGCCAGGATGGCTGCCAGCGACACAGAGATAGTGGCTAGAAGGAGAGTCACAGTGGATGGAGAGAGTCAGAGAGGGTAGAGAGAGTCAGAGAGGGTAGAGAGAATCAGAGAGGGTAGAGAGAGTCAGAGAGGGTAGAGAGAGTCAGAGAGGGTAGAGAGAATCAGAGAGGGTAGAGAGAGTCAGAGAGGGTAGAGAGAATCAGAGAGGGTAGAGAGAGTCAGAGAGGGTAGATAGAGTCAGAGAGGGTAGAGAGAGTCAGAGAGGGTAGAGAGAATTAGAGAGGGTAGAGAGAGTCAGAGAGGGTAGAGAGAATCAGAGAGGGTAGAGAGAGTCAGAGAGGGTAGAGAGAGTCAGAGAGGGTAGAGAGAGTCAGAGAGGGTAGAGAGAATCAGAGAGGGTAGAGAGAGTCAGAGACGGTAGAGAGAGAGTCAGAGTGGGTAGAGAGAATCAGAGAGGGTAGAGAGAATCAGAGAGGGTAGAGAGGGTAGAGAGAATCAGAGAGGGTAGAGAGAGTCAGAGAGGGTAGAGAGAGTCGCAGTGGCTGGAGAGTCAAGAAGGCTAGAGAAAAAGTCATAGTGGCTGTGAGTGTGTGTGTGTGTGTGTGTGTGTGTGTGTTTGCTTGTGTGTGCATGAGCATGTGCGCCTTATGTGTGTGAGTGTAAGAGAGGGTACTTCCTCATGTTTGTCTGACCATATCTGAGCAGCCCTGGGTGGAGTGGTGCCTATCCCCAGTCTCCAGACATTCCTTCTGGGTCAAACTAATTGGTGTGGCAGAATTGAGACTTTTCTCTGATAATGACCACAAGCTCTCTGCCTGTTCGTGCATGATCGCCCCTGCACTGCCGACTGACTTCCAAGCTGCCCCCTCTATGTAGTGACCACTACGCCCCAACCCCCTATGCAAACATACACAGGCCACTGATGGGGCAGACGATGGGTATGGTGGTAGGAGGTATGGGGGGCACAGTGATGGTGATGGGGATGGTGGTAGGAGGTATGGGGGGGCACAGTGATGGTGATGGGGATGGTGGTAGGAGGTCAAATTAACATTAAATGTTATTCATCACATGAAATTATTACAACAGGTGTAAAAAAAAAGTAACACAAGAAATAACAATAACGAGGTTATATACAGAGGGTACCCTAGTACTGAGTCAATGTGTGGGGGTACAGGTTAGTTGAGGTAATTGAGTTAATATGGGCAGGCAGTGTGATGAGTTGGGCAGACCTTACCACCCTTTGGAGAGCCCTGCGGTTGCGGACGGTGCAGTTGCCGTACCAGGCGGTGATTCAGCCCGACAAGATGCTCTCAATTGTGCATCTGTAAAAGTTTGTGAGGGTCTTACGGGACAAGACACATTTATTCAGGCTGTTGCGCCTTCTTCATCACACTGTCTGGGTGGGTGGATAATTTCAGATTGTCAGTGATGTGTACACAGAGGAATTTGAAACTTTTCACCTTCTCTACTGCGTTCCTGTCGATGTGGATAGGGGTGTGCTCCCTCTGCTGTTTCCTGAAATCCACGATCATCTCCTTTGTTTTGTTGACGTTGAGGTAAAATTATCCTGCCACCACTCCACCAGGGCCCTCACCTCCTCCCTGTAGGCCGTCTCATCATTGTCGTGATCAGCCCTACCGCCATTGTATCATCGGCAAACTTAATGATGGTGTTGGAGTCGTGCTTGGCCACACAGTCGTGTGTGAACAGGGACTAAGGGAGGGGGCTAAGCACGCACCCCTGAGGGGCCCCAGTATTGAGGATTAGCATGGCGGATGTGTTGTTACCTACCCTTACCACCCGGGGGCAGCTCGTCAAGAAGTCCAGGAGTGCAATAGAGTGCAATAGAGATTGCGTCATCTGTTAATCTGTTGGGGCGATATATGGTTTGGAGTGGGTCTAGGGTTTCTGGGATGATCGTGTTGATGTGAGCCATGACCAGCTTTTCAAAGCACTTCATGGCTACAGACATGAGTGCTACGGGTCGGTAGTCATTTAGGCAGGTTACCTTGGCATTCTTGGGCACAGGGACTATGAAATGAAACATGTAGGTATTACAGACTCAGTCAGAGAAAGCTTAAAATGTCAGTGAAGACACTTGCCAGTTGGTCAGCGCATGCTCTGAGTACACATCCTGCTAATCCATCTAGACCTGCGGCCTTGTGAATGTTGACCTGTTAAAAGGCCGACTCACATTGGCTACAGCGAGCGTGATCACACAATTGCCCGGAACAGCTGGTGCTCTCATGCATGCTTCAGTGTTGCTTGCCTCGAAGCGCTCATATAAGTAATTTAGCTAGTCTGGTGGGCTTGTGTCACTGGCAGCTCGCATCTGGGCTTCACTTTGTCATCCGTAATAGTTTGTAAACCCTGCCTCATCCGATGAGTGTCAGAGCCGGTGTAGTAGGATTTAATCTTAGTCCTGTATTGATGCTTTGCCTGTTTGATGGTTCGTCGGAGGATGTAGCGGGATTTCTATTAAGAGTACTGGTTAGTGTCCCACTCCTTGAAAGCGGCAGCTCTACCTTTTAGCTCAGTGGGGATGTTTCCTGAAATCCATGGCTTCTGGTTGGGATTACCCAAACTCAGTAACATAATCTGATTACATTGATACTTTTAGATAACTTTCCCCTTAGGAGGCATAAGGGTTATACAGGGGGTACTAGCATTCTGTATAGTTCAGTCTGAGGTTTAGAAGTTATTCTGTATAGTTTAGTCAGTCTAAAGTTCACAGTCAGTCTAAAGTAGACCTTAGCCAAATACATTCAAACTCAGTTTTTCACAATTCCTGACATTTAACCCTAATAAAAGCTCTTTGTCCTAGGTCAGTTAGGATCATCACTTTATTTTAAGAATGTTAAATGTCAGAATAGTAGTAGAGAGTGACTTATTTCAGCTTTTATTTCTTTCATCACATTCCCAGTGGATCAGAATTTTACATACACTCAATTAGTATTTTGTAGCATTGCCTTTAAAGTGGTTAACTTGGTTCAAACGTTTTGGGAAGCCTTCCACAAGCTTCCCACAATCAGTTGAGTGAATTTTGGCCCATTCCTCCTGACAGAGCTGGTGTAACTGTGTTAGGTGTGTAGGCCTCCTTGCTCACACACACTTTTTCAGTTCTGCCGACACATTTTCTATAGGATTGAGGTCAGGGCTTTGTGATGGCCACTCCAATACTTTGCCTTTGTTGTCCTTAAAGCCATTTTGCCACAACTTTGGAAGTATGCTTGAGGTCATTGTCCATTTGGAAGACCCATTTGCGACCAAGCTTTAACTTCCTGACTGATGTCTGGAGATGTTGTTTCAACATATCCACATCATTTTCCTTCCTCATGACGCCATTTATTTTGTGAAGTGCACCAGCCCCTCCTGCAGCAAAGCACCCCAACAACATGATGCTGCCACCCCTGTGCTTTATGGTTGGGATGGTGTTCTTTGGCTTGCAAGCCTCCCCCTTTTTTTCTCCAAACATAACAATGGTCATTATGGCCAAACAGTTCTATTTTTGTTTCATCAGACCAGAGGACATTTCTCCAAAAAGTATGATCTTTGTCCCCATGTGCAGTTGAAATCTTTAGTCTGGCTTTTTTACGGTGGTTTTGGAGCAGTGGCTTTTTCCTTGCTTAGCTGCCTTCCAGGTTATGTCGATATAGGACTCATTTTACTGTGGTTATAGATACTTTAATATCTGTTTCCTCCAGCATCTTCACAAGGTCCTTTGCTGTTGTTCTTGGATTTATTTGCACAATTTCACACCAAAGTACGTTCATCTCTAGGAGACAGAACCCGTCTCCTTCCTAAGCGGTATGACGGCTGCGTGGTCCCATGGTGTTTATACTTGCGTACTATTGTTTGTACAGATGAACGTGGTACCTTCAGGCGTTTGGTAATTGCTCCCAAGGATGAACCAGACTTGGAGGTCTACAATTTTTTTCTGAGTTCTTGGCTGATTTATTTTTTTCTTCCCATGATGTCAAGCGAAGAGGCACTGAGTTTGAAGGTAGGCCTTGAAATACATCCACAGGTACACCTCCAATTGACTCAAATGATGTCAATTAGCCTATCAGAAGCTTCTAAAGCCATGACATAATTTTCTGTAATTTTCCAAGCTGTTTAAAGGCACAGTCAATTTAGTGTATGTAAACTTCTGACCCACTGGAATTGTGATACAGTGAATTACAAGTGAAATAATCTGTCTGTAAACAATAGTTGGAAACAATACTTGTGTCATGTACAAAGTCGATATCCTAAACGACTTGCCAAAACTATAGTTTGTTAACAAGAAATTTGTGGAGTAGTTGAAAAATGAATTTTAATGACTCCTACATAAGTGTATGTAAACTTCCAACTTCAACTGTACATTACCAGTCAAATGTTTGGAGACACCTACTCAGTCAAGGGTTTTTCTTCATTTTTACTATTTTCCACATTTCTACATAGAGTAATTGTGAAAACATAAAAACTATGAAATAACACATATGGAATCATGTTGTAACCAAAAAAGTGTTTAACAAATATAAATGTATTTTATATTTGAGATTATTCAAAGGAGCAACCCTTTGCCTTGAGGACAGATTTACACACTCTTGGTGTTCTCTCAACCAGCTCAAATGGAATCATTTTCCAACAGTCTTGAAATGCTGGTGGAAATGAGGTAAAAACTATTTAAGTTTTGATTAAAATGGCCACTAGGAGCACCACCTCTGGATTAGCATTTTCTTATTACGCGAGACGACGTGGTATCGAGAGTCCTCACGACCAAGAGTAGTGTGTGACTCCTTGCCTGGATGCCTGATGAAGACCTGAGGGTCAAAATGTTGTTTATAAATATCACCTGGGTGCAGGAGCAGCAGACTGCAGGGTTTTCCTTTCTGTTTAACCCTTGTCTGTGCCACATAGTTTAGGTAATGCACCATTACATTGGCAAGACAAAAAACTACAGGAAGGACAGTTGTTTAATGTGAGAGGCTCAGCGATGTTTGGATTTTGAATGTCGTGTAGTGTACGCCCAACATAAGACTGCAAGAGGGCTGAAGGAAGTAATCCAGTCAGATTGTCTGATGCCTGGGGTCTCTGAGTCTGTTACTGTGCTCCCATGTTGAAACAGACAGCAAACACACATACTTTTAAATCCCACGTGCCTGTTCTTTAACACCATTGTGCGAGTCAGCTAAGTGTATGCACCTGGTTCAGGAAGTATATTTTTGCCTGCTGATTTACATGGAAGTTAAGCTTTTGTGGTACGTGGTGCTGAAAAGTCAGGGAGCAGGGAGGCATGTGAGATATGCAAGAGTTCAAAGGCACTGTGGGGGGGGGGGGGGGGGGGGGGGGGGGGGAGGATGAGGATGGTATAGGCAGGAGAGAGGGACACAGGAAGCCCAGAGAGAAGGGTCATCTCTTTGGGGCTGCAGAAAGTAGGAACAGGCTGAGAGGAGGGTGGAGGGGCAGAGGGGTGGATAGACAGGGGGTTCTTTAGGGATTGCGAGTGTCAGGATCCTCTCTGTAGCAACTTTACACCAGCAGGCCTCTGAAGTGTCAACATCACAGCTTACCACAGAAACACCTACTTTATCTATCCCATATGTGACTGTGAAAGAGAGCTGAGGACTGCAACCGAGCTCCCAAACTGTGGGCCGGCCGTCTGTCTGACTGTCTGTTTGTCTGTCCTCTCAGACCTGCGTCAGCCCCCGGTTCTCACACACTCCTAATGGACAGCAACCATTTTCAACAGGGTCATCAGGACACACATCAAACACTTCATCTGACCAACACTGCCTCCAAACAATAACTCTCTCTCACCTTCCTCACTGGCCAGAGAGAGAGAGAGAGAGAGAGAGAGAGAGCGAGAGAGATAGAGAGAGAGAGAGAGAGAGAGAGAGAGAGAGAGAGAGAGAGAGAGAGAGAGACAGACAGACAGACAGACAGATAGACAGAGAGAGACAGAGAGAGAGACATAGAGAGACAGAGACAGAGAGAGAGAGACAGAGAGAAGGAGAGAGAGAGAGATGCCCAAATGCCACTAAACCCCACCTGAAACATAACAACAAATTCAAGCAAATCAATCCAGGATCGCGTGATAAAAGTAGAAGGGCGAGGAGGTGAGTGGAGCGAGGCGGAATTGAATAATGAAAGAGGGGAAGTCTCTTAAAGCTTTATGACATTCCTGTGTCTGCGTGGGCGGACGTGGGTTGGGGGGTGGGAGCGGGGGGCCTCCAGGGTGGAGTGGCCTCTGATGTTCCATAGTGATCCCACAACCCCGCTTTCATTAGTGGCCAGGCCCATAAAAGGGCACCCAGAACATAGCACCTGATGGCAGCTCGCCCAGCACCAGCACTAGCCCCTGCTCCAGCCCCATCTTCTGCCCCAGCCCCATCTCCATCCTCTTCCCCAGCCCCATCCTCCGCCCTAGCCCCAGCCCCATCCTCTGCTCTAGCCCCAGCCCCATCCTCTGCCACAGCTCCATCCTCTGCCCCAGCCCCATCCTCTGCTCTAGCCCCAGCCCCTTCCCCATCCTCTGCCCCAATTCTCACCCTCTTTCCCAGCCCCATCCTCTGCTCTATCCCCAGCCCCATCCTCTGCTCTATCCCCAGCCCCATCCTCTAGCCCCAGCCCCATCCTCTGCCCCAGCCCCATCCTCTGCCCCAGCCCCATCCTCTGCTCTATCCCCAGCCCCTTCCCCATCCTCTGCCCCATCCCCAGCCCATCCTCTGCCCCAGCCCAAGCCCCAGCCCAATCCTCTGCCCCAGGCCCATCCTTTGCCCCAGCACCATCCTCTGCACCATCCTCTGCTCTATCCCCAGCCCCATCCTCTAACCCAGCCCCAGCCCAATCCTCTGCCCCAGCACCATCCTCTGCCCCAGCACCATCCTCTGCACCATCCTCTGCTCTATCCCCAGCCCCATCCTCTAACCCAGCCCCAGCCCCATCCTCTGCCCCAGCCCCATCCTCTGCCCCCAGCACCATCCTCTGCCCCAGCATCCTCCTCTGCCCCAGCACCATCCTCTGCACCATCCTCTGCTCTATCCCCAGCCCCATCCTCTAACCCAGCCCCAGCCCAATCCTCTGCCCCAGCACCATCCTCTGCCCCAGCACCATCCTCTGCACCATCCCCAGCCCCATCCTCTAACCCAGCCCCAGCCCCATCCTCTGCCCCAGCCCCATCCTCTGCCCCAGCACCATCCTCTGCCCCAGCATCCTCCTCTGCACCATCCTCTGCTCTATTCCCAGCCCCATCCTCTAACCCAGCCCCAGCCCCAGCCCCAGCCTCTGCCTCAGCCCCATCCTCTAACCCAGCCCCAGCCCCCGCCTATGCCTCAGCCCCATCCTCTAACCCAGCCCCAGCCCCAGCCTCTGCCTCAGCCCCATCCTCTGCCCAGCCCCATCCTCTGCCCCAGCACCATCCTCTGCACCATCCTCTGCTCTAGCCCCAGCCCCATCCTCTAACCCAGCCCCAGCTCCAGCCTCTGCCTCAGCCCCATCCTCTTCCTCAACCCCATCCTCTTCCCCAACCCCAGCCCCATCCTCTAACCTAGCCCCAGCCCCAGCCTCTGCCTCAGCCCCATCCTCTTCCTCAACCCCATCCTCTTCCCCAACCCCAGCCCCATCCTCCGACCCAGCCCCATCACCATCCTCTGCTCCAACCTCTGCTCTAGCCTTAGCCTCCGCCGACCAGGCCTTTAAGCCCCTCTTACTGCCTCCTGCCTCTACAGTGCCTCTGCCCCATATAACATCTGGTGAGTGGTGACACAAGACCTTGACTGTTTCAGCCCAGCCAGTCTCACTCATAAACAGGCTCTGGTCTAATGCAAGACAGAGGTGCCAGGCCAGCGCTGGCTTGTGTCTGAGTACATGGGGACAGTGTTAACTCAGGATCTATTTCCGAAAGGAAGAAATGACTGAGTGCTGGAATACAGAAAGGGGGTGTGGGTGCTTATTTACTCAGATCAGAGAAATCATCAAATAAATTGAACATCAAACAGGGTGAAGGACACAGCGAAGGCCTTATTACAGGTAACACTTAATGAGCCTATATATGTGGTCCAATGACAGAAGAGACCTTTACAGGTACCGCAGCAGGAGTCACTGGTATCCGGTTAGCAGCATGCTACAGCTCCCTCTAAGCTTCCCATTGGCAGTGCTCTCATCAAAACAATAATCCTGGACTCTCTGTCTAAAACCAAACAATACATTGGAAGGAGAAATTGAACATTTTACCAAACAAAAAATGAATCAAAGAGAGGTCTCCCCCTGATGTCTATATTTAATTTAGAGCCGGGCAGTCAGGTAGCTGAGACACTGCTGGATCAAAGGTTGGCTCTGGCTGCTGTAGCTCCCAGACACTTAGCACCTTTTCACTGGCTTTGATCTGATCATTAAGGGGCTACTTCAGGAGCAGGTGGCACAGATACGCTGCTAAACCAACAGAGAGAGACGCACGGAGCGAAAAGTTCCCCTGAATACCGCAGGAAACACAGCACTCAGAGGGGAGAGATGTCACAGAGAGGGAGTAGACCCCAGCCTGAGTACAGCTATAACATAAGGGAAGTGTAAAAAGCAGTGGCCACTCTGCTAAATGACGGAGCCAAGATGAAAGTCATAATGGGGTCTGAAAAGAGACGACTGATGGAGGATGTTGACCGCTGAGAGCCACAGCCTATACAGAAAAACAAGCTCCGCAATTACCAGTATACAGTACATAGAGAGGTATGAATGGGGGTGCTCTCTCTGTCCATTACTGTATGTGGAGTTGAATGGTGTGGTTCTCTGTGGATGTGGAGAGAAGAGAGAGAATGGGATCCTGTTGTTTTGTTCACGGGTGGAAGATCTGGGTGTAGATGAGTAGAGAGGGGGAGAGGGGGAGAGTAGAGAGTAGAGAGAGGTAGAGGAGGGAGAAGAGGGGTAGATAGGGGGAGAAGAGGGGTAAAGGGGAGGAGAGGAAGAAGAGGGCTAGAAGGAGAAGAAGAGAGGGAGGAAGTGGGGTAGAAGGGTGGAGGGGGGAGAAGAGGGGTAGAGGGGGAGTAGAGGGGGAAGAAGAGGGGTAGAAGGGTGGAGGGGGGAGAAGAGGGTTAAAGAGGGAGAGTAGGGGGTAGAGGGGAGGTGGAGACGGGGTTCTAGAGGTGGGGATTAGAGGTGAGGAGTAGAGGGGTAGAGGGGAGGTGGAGACGGGGTTCTAGAGGTGGGGAGTAAAGGTGAGGAGTAGAGGGTAGAGGGGAGGTGGACACGGGGTTCTAGAGGTGGGGAGTCGAGGGGTAGAGGTTCTAGAGGTGGGGAGTTGAGGGGTAGAGGTTCTAGAGGTGGGGAGTCGAGGGGTAGAGGTTCTAGAGGTGGGGAGTCGAGGGGTAGAGGTTCTAGAGGTGGGGAGTCGAGGGGTAGAGGTTCTAGAGGTGGGGGTCGAGGGGTAGAGGTTCTAGAGGTGGGGAGTCGAGGGGTAGAGGTTCTAGAGGTGGGGAGTCGAGGGGTAGAGGTTCTAGAGGTGGGGAGTCGAGGGGTAGAGGTTCTAGAGGTGGGGGTCGAGGGGTAGAGGTTCTAGAGGTGGGGAGTCGAGGGGTAGAGGTTCTAGAGGTGGGGAGTCGAGGGGTAGAGGTTCTAGAGGTGGGGAGTCGAGGGGTAGAGGTTCTAGAGGTGGGGGTCGAGGGGTAGATGTTCTAGAGGTGGGGAGTAGAGGGGTAGAGGTTCTAGAGGTGGGGAGTCGAGGGGTAGATGTTCTAGAGGTGGGGAGTCGAGGGGTAGATGTTCTAGAGGTGGGGAGTCGAGGGATAGATGTTCTAGAGGTGGGGAGTCGAGGGGTAGAGGTTCTAGAGGTGGGGGTCGAGGGGTAGATGTTCTAGAGGTGGGGAGTCGAGGGGTAGATGTTCTAGAGGTGGGGAATCGAGGGGTAGAGGTTCTAGAGGTGGGGAGTCGAGGGGTAGAGGTTCTAGAGGTGGGGAGTCGAGGGGTAGAGGTTCTAGAGGTGGGGAGTCGAGGGGTAGATGTTCTAGAGGTGGGGAGTCGAGGGGTAGAGGTTCTAGAGGTGGGGAGTCGAGGGGTAGATGTTCTAGAGGTGGGGAGTCGAGGGGTAGATGTTCTAGAGGTGGGGGTCGAGGGGTAGATGTTCTAGAGGTGGGGGTCGAGGGGTAGATGTTCTAGAGGTGGGGAGTCGAGGGATAGATGTTCTAGAGGTGGGGAGTCGAGGGGTAGAGGTTCTAGAGGTGGGGAGTCGAGGGATAGATGTTCTAGAGGTGGGGAGTCGAGGGGTAGAGGTTCTAGAGGTGGGGAGTCGAGGGGTAGAGGTTCTAGTGGTGGGGAGTCGAGGGGTAGAGGTTCTATAGGTGGGGAGTCGAGGGGTAGAGGTTCTAGAGGTGGGGAATCGAGGGGTAGAGGTTCTAGAGGTGGGGAATCGAGGGGTAGAGGTTCTAGAGGTGGGGAATCGAGGGGTAGAGGTTCTAGAGGTGGGGAATCGAGGGGTAGAGGTTCTAGAGGTGGGGAATCGAGGGGTAGAGGTTCTAGAGGTGGGGAGTCGAGGGGTAGAGGTTCTAGAGGTGGGGAGTCGAGGGGTAGAGGTTCTAGAGGTGGGGAGTCGAGGGGTGGTGGAGACCAGACCATTAGGCAGACTTTGAAGATGACACTGACAGAAAGACAACACATAAAAGCACCAGAGGAGGTGGTGATTTTCCTCAGGGCCACAGGAAACATGATGTACATCTCTTTACTGTCACACATCATTCCTGCTTTATGGTCTATTCTGATCTAAATATCTACACTGTTTACAGTAAAACACCAGATCAGTTCAATATAACTGATCTCTAGTTCAATATAACTGATCTCTAGTTCAATATAACTGATCTCTAGTTCAATATAACTGATCTCTAGTTCAATATAACTGATCTCTAGTTCAATATAACTGATCTCTAGTTCAATATAACTGATCTCTAGTTCAATATAACTGATCTCTAGTTCAATATAACTGATCTCTAGTTCAATATAACGATTCTCTAGTTCAATATAACTGATCTCTAGTTCAATATAACTGATCTGGTTCTATCAGTTAGATTGCCTATTAGAGCACACACACACACACACACACACACACACACACACACACACACACACACACACACACACACACACACACACACACACACACACACACACACACCCACACACACACACACACACACACGCATGCACACACACAGATCCTTGGGCCTTCTTGGCCCCTGTAGGAGGACACTGAGTCATCCCAGTGGAAGTTCTTTGGTGTGTCCACTTTCAGAACCAGAATGCATAGCCTGCCTACCAGCCTACAGCCTGTCCTCCAGAGATCAATGAGCCAATGTGATTCTGATTACAGGGTTAGGGTTAGGGCGGAGGCTCCTATCTGACTCCATCACTGGACAGAGGAGCAGGGAGGACATGGGCGGAACTCGATCTGTCTGACGCCCTTTGAAGTGGGTTTATGGGGGACAGCGGCGCAATGCAGCGTGCCATGACAAACGAGGTGATGAGAGGGGAGGAGAGGAGGAGGAGAGAAGGGGGTAGGAGGAGAGAAGAGGGAGGAGGAAGAGAGAAGGGGGGGAGGAAGAGAGAAGGGGGGGGAGGAAGAGAGAAGGGGGAGGAGGAAGAGGGGGAGGAGGAAGAGAGGAGGGGGAGGAGGATAAAAGGGGGAAGAGGAGGAGGGAAGTGGGATGGAGGAGGAGAGGAGAAGGAGGATGAGGAGAGAAGGGAGGAGGGGAAGGAGCGCGGGCATCAGCGACAGCTACTGGACTTCCAGACGGAGATGCTTCATAAATCATTGGAGTGGCCTTTCCCCTCTCAGCAGGGGCTCACCCATACAGCAGTCAGACAGAAGAGGTGTACACACACTCATCCACACACTCTGCTCTGAGCAGGCTGACCATCACCACTAACACCACCACTAATACACCCAACTAATGGGGATCTTCAGCTAGCTGCTATACTCACACAAGGTTCTATCTAGAACCTAAAAGGGTTCTTTGGGTGGTCCCCATAGGAGAACCCTTTGAAAGGCCCTTTTTGGTTCCAAGCAGAACCTTTTGGGGTTCCATGTAAACCGCTTTCCACAGAGGGTTCTGTTTAGAACCCAAAAGGTTCTACCTGGAACCAAAAAGGGTTCAACCTGGAACAAAAAAGGGTTCTCCTATTGGGACAGCCAAAGACCTAATTTGGAACCCTTTTTTGTAAGAGAGTACCTTCAGAATTAATGTTTCAACAACACTCCCTCTTTAAAATAACCTCTTAAATAAAAGTCACAAAATTTCTTTGACGAAACCGTAAAGTTCTTTGAAGGCGTTTGTTTATTGTTGTAAACAATAAACAACATCACGCATGGTCTGGTCTTTATTGTTGTCAACAATAAACAACATCACGCATGGTCTGGTCTTTATTGTTGTCAACAATAAACAACATCACGCATGGTCTGGTCTTTATTGTTGTCAACAATAAACAACATCACGCATGGTCTGGTCTTTATTGTTGTCAACAATAAACAACATCACGCATGGTCTGGTCTTTATTGTTGTCAACAATAAACAACATCACGCATGGTCTGGTCTTTATTGTTGTCAACAATAAACAACATCACGCATGGTCTGGTCTTTATTGTTGTAAACAATAAACAACATCACGCATGGTCTGGTCTTTATTGTTGTAAACAATAAACAACATCACGCATGGTCTGGTCTTTATTGTTGTAAACAATAAACAACATCAAGCATGGTCTGGTCTTTATTGTTGTCAACAATAAACAACATCACGCATGGTCTGGTCTTTATTGTTGTAAACAATAAACAACATCACGCATGGTCTGGTCTTTATTGTTGTCAACAATAAACAACATCAAGCATGGTCTGGTCTTTATTGTTGTCAACAATAAACAAGATCACGCATGGTCTGTTATAAAAGAAAGCAAGAGAGAATGAGAGATTATATTTTATAGTCATCTCATCTTCGAAAGGAAGAGAAGACAATCATAAATTAATGTTTAGAAATAAGGCTATTTCTGTTTACATGTGTATTTGTCTGTGATGATCTCACTGTGGAATTCAGGGCTGATCCTGCATCAATCATAGGTCAAACAGCCTCTGAAAGCCAAATGGTAAAATTAGAGCACAGCCCCATACCAACCCAATGAGCCAAGCTCTCTTATTCTCACTGCAACAATGCAGCTCCACTTTTCCCGCAAGCTGGGCAGCACTAGGCAGCGGAAGGGTGAGAACGCTTTGGGGCAAAAAAACTGGAGAAATAACTGGACACCCCCCACCGCCCCTTCTCCCCTCCCTTGCCTTGGACATCCCTAATTAACACAGGGCTAGTCAGGAGGCCTGGAGTAAAAATCTGCTGTTTGGACAAAAAAAATGACCAGAAACATATTGTCTCCTTTATATAAACGCATGCAAATAAACTACTGGTAGCTCCTGGAATGTAATGAAGCCCCGTAACAACCTGGCAAAGTCATTCATTCATAAAATCTCAATGTGTGACTATTACTCTAATTACAGAGCACGTCGGCCCCAATTAGCTCAGTGCTTCTCCACCGTTTCATTCCTGATTAACACAGCCCTGGTAATTACAGGTTCCATGAGAGTTTTTTTTAAAGCATTTGAGGGCCCACACAGCAAGCTGTTAACTCCGTACATGTCCTATTCTCCCATTCCATATACTGTACTGATCGCTCTCTCTGAGTCAGGAGGGCATTTTCCCTTTTCTTTGTCCAGGAGGACTTTCCTTTGTCTGCACCTGCTCTCACTACAGCAAGGCTGGCTCAGCAAACATTACAGTCACACAGCCATGGATGTGAGAGTGACAGAAAGGGAGAGAGAGAGGAAGAGAGCGAAAGAGAGAGAAATATACAAAATGAGAGAGAGACCAGTTTGAGGTGCCTGTAAAAGTCCACCTTCTGCTCCAGCTCTCTCACATCTCCAGCTCAGTAACAGGGCCAGGCAGCAGTGCCACAGTGCCATGTGCTAATTACACATGTAAAGCCTATTATACCCAGGGAGGACACCTGCTGGCAGGGGAAATGAAGCCAGCACAGCTGCCTGCCACACTGACTGACTCAACCCACCACCACCACCACTCTCTCCGCTGCTCAACCAAACAATCTCTCCTCCCCTTCCCTGGCCCCGATCATAGCGTTCTGATTGCATTTTCATGTGGTCCCTGGATTGTAGGATGTACACAACATTCACATTCTCCTCCAGGGAGCCATTGTTGGTAAAAATGGACATATTTCAATTTGGGGGCGCATCAGTTAGAGCCTCTTGCTGCCCTATATACTGCCTGTACACAAGGTCAAGTTAACCAAGCACTGGCAGTCAGAGGGGTTAGGGAGAAGAGGGACCAAGATCACATGACAGACTCCACGTCAACATATCCATCTCTCACTGCTTCTATCCCATCCAACCACACAATTTCTTTAAGACATTTAAAGATAGCTTGTTGACCTTATATTTCTACAATAGAATAAAATAATGCATTTACAAAAATTGCCCTAAATGTATTGAGCCTCATAATTGCATCTATAAAAGAATATCAACACTGATACAGTAAACCAGACTGTAACTAACAATCCTGCTTTGGTCCGTGGACAGCAGTATTCAGCCCCATGCTCTGCCACTTATCTGTTTTTACAATGTCCCACTCTCAGACAATGAACCAAATGAGGCCTGCACTTCGAAGGAAATGATCTGATCAACTTCACACTCATCAGGGGAGCTTGTGTACATCTTGCCCCGGGTCTTACATCGTCATAAATATTCAAACGCTTTTCACAGTTCATTATAAACTCACAAAATCACTGCTCTTCCGAGATCGGGATTCATTAAGGGTGGAATAAAAAGCAGCCGAATTATAATGATACTAATTCCTCTCGCAATTATAATTGAACTATCCACGTCTCACATCTAAGTCTCACATCAAAAACTTCAAACATAGCCTACACTAATGGATGTCTTTCCACATTTTACAATTAACGTTCAAGGACAAACAATACAGATCTTAAAATCTGAAATGGTAGCTGATGGTGTTTATTTTTTTAACCTTCAAGGCCATATTTGATACGTACTGTACGTATGTAGAATAGAATAGTAAACATCCAAGCCTTTTCCATAACAAGCTCTCCCATGAGGTAACAAGTGGGTATGCCGATCCCAGAGTAACAAAATAAATACATCTATTGAACTGTTGAAGGGAAACTGTGCAGCACAGTGAAGAAAAGTGAATGGACAAGTTGTGTATAGAATGTATAGAATGTGTATAGAATGAAGTGAATGAAGAGTGTAGATAGCATAGTGGGTGTGAGTGATACATGGATCTGGACCTAGCCTGATGATGTGAAGTAGTGAGATGACTGTGTTAACACCTTGGTGAGCAAGGCTGATGTCTGAGGCCTGGGCTGGAGTCGAGCGGCTATAGCTCCCTGCTCTCCTGCTCCCAGGCCAAGCTGTTCTAATGAGACAGGCGGACAGGGAGCTGTCATGCCAAAGGGGGGAGGGCTGACACATGAAAATTAACCTACTCTGCATCATGGGACAGGGATGGGCGGGGGGACTGGGGAGCGGGGAGGGGGGACTGGGGAACGGGATGGGGGGGAGGGGTCTTCCCAGCAGCTGTCAAATAAATGAGTGACAGGTCAGGGAAGGTGGCTGGCTGAGCAACAAAACTCCACTGAGCTCCTTTGAGTGATAAGACACAAACAGGAACAACACATCACTCATTGAATGCAGGAGAGATTAAGAGCTCTGTGTGGCCCCACATCCCCTCCATGGACTGTACTGTACTTGGTGTAAGACAGGTTGATTATAAACTCATTAAATGAATACTTTATCATCATAACATTTCTCCTTGAATTCGTCAACAAATATTTACAAATCTAAAGTGCTAAATCCAACTTAAAATCTTAGATGCCAGGATTGTTCCAAAAAAGGATCTGATCACTTTAATTTCAGCAATGATGAAAAATGCAGAAGCTTCTTTCTCCAACATCTACCGCCTAAATGTAGTCCTCCCTCCAATATGCCCTAAAGACATTTCTGAGGCTTTATGAGTGATGACTATGGGATTATCTCACTATTAGACTGATTCTGACAATTGTTCTGTCACATCTAAAATGGTTGTTTCCCTTGAAAAGCCAGGTGCTCTCTCCACGTCGCTCAGATTCCCAGACTGCCAGAGATTTGAGACAGCCCTACGCTCGTTTCATCTGGAGGAGAAGGGGGATGCGGTTGATCAGGCTCGGCACGGCAGTGGCAGCGACACTCCCATCCTTCAAGGTGCTCTCGTTCCTCTCCTTCCATCTGCCAGAGGGAGGGTCCAGCGGGAATTGTTCCTCTGTGAGCTCCCCAGTCCCAGCGAGCAAGCTTTCATGTCAGACAGGATACCAGACAGGAATACCAGCTAGTGCTCTGCTTCGCTTAACACTTACATGTTGACAGAGAGAAAGAGACGAGTGTTCGCTTACCTCGCAATGGTCTTGAAGACGGTTTGGAATCAGACTAAACCCAAAACATATGCAGTGCTCACAGTAGAGGAGAGGAGCGATGAAGGGGACTAGGTTTACAGCTACAGTACAACTGAAGGAAAGGAGTCTTTATGCAAGTCCGACTAGAACTATATGAACTAGAACTTTCATATTCATCGTTGACATAAGGCTGTTTGTCAGGGTTCTTTACAGAACACAAAAAACATACTTGGCAAGCAACACACCAAGACCTAATTTGAAGTTAAACAGATATGGTGCGAGTTTACCAGTGCATTGCCCTCTTCACTCCGTCCGGGATGTCTTTCCCCCCAGCTTTGAGATCTGAGATATCTGTAATTTTACAAAACGACACTAATGCATTACATATGTATCATATGTACCTATTCTCAGTTCACTGGTCACGATAACAACATCCACCCGTAGCACACGTTCCAGCAGGTATATCTCACTGATCATCCCTAAAGCCAACACCTCATTTGGCCGCCTTTCCTTCCAGTTCTCTGCTGCCAGTGACTGGAACGAATTTCAAAAATCGCTGAAGTTGGAGACTTTTATTTCCCTCACCAACTTTTAACATCAACTATCTGAGCAGCTAACCAATCACTGCAGCTGTACATAGTCCATCTGTAAATAGCCCACCCAATCTACCTACCTCATCCCCATACTGTTTTTATTTGAATTACTTTTCTGTTCTTTTGCACACCAGTATCTCTACTTGCACATCATCATCTGCTCCTTTATCACTCCAGTGTTAATCTGCTAATTTGTAATTATTCGCTACTATGGCCTATTTATTGCCTACCTCCTCATGCCTTTTGCACACACTGTATATAGACTTTATTTTTTTTACTGTGTCATTGACTTGTTTAATGTGTTATTGGCTTGTTTATTGTTTACTCCATGTGTAACTCTGTGTTGTTGTCTGTGTCACACTGCTTTGCTTTATCTTGGCCAGGTCGCAGTTGCAAATGAGAACTTGTTCTCAACTAGCCTACCTGGTTAAATAAAGGTGAAATGCAAGACAATGCTAGACCTCATGTGGCTGGAGTGTGTCAGCAGTTCCTGCAAGAGGAAGGCATTGATGCTATGGACTGGCCCGCCCGTTCCCCAGACCTGAATCCAATTGAGCACATCTGGGACATCATGTCTCGCTCCATCCACCAACGTGCCTGTATGCACCACAGACTGTCCAGGAGTTGCTTTAGTCCAGGTCTGGGAGGAGATCCCTCAGGAGACCATCCGCCACCTCCTCAGGAGCATGCCCAGGCGTTGTAGGGAGGTCATACAGGCACGTGGAGGCCACACACACACTACTGAGCCTCACTTTGACTTGTTTTAAGGACATTACCACAAAGTTGGATCAGCCTGTAGTGTGGTTTTCCACTTTAATTTTGAGTGTGACTCCAAATTCAGACCTCCATGGGTTGATAAATTAGATTTGCATTGATCATTTTTGTGTGATTTTGTTGTCAGCACATTCAACTATATAAAGAAAAAAGTATTTAATAAGAATATTTCATTCATTCAGATCTAGGATGTGTTATTTTAGTGTTCCCTTTATTTTTTTGAGCAGTGTATATATATTTACATTTAATACTGAGGAGTGGCTTCAGTCTGGCCACTACCATTAAAGGGCTGATTGGTGGTTTGCTGCATTGACGGTTGTCCTTCTGGAAGATTCACCCATCTCCACAGAGGAACTCTGGAGCTCTGTCAGAGTGACAATCGGGTTGTTGGTCACCTCCCTGACTAAGGTCCTTCTCCCCCGATTGCTCAGTTTGTCCATGTGACCAGCTCTAGGAAGTCTTTCTGGTTCTTCCATTTAAGAATGATGGAGGCCACTGTGTTCTTTGGGACCTTCAATGCTGCAGTAGTTTTTGGTACCCTTCCCCAAATCTGTGCCTCGACACAATCCTGTCTCGGAGATCTACGGACAGTTCTTTTGACCTCCTGGATTTGCTCTGACATGCACTGTCTACTGTGAGACCTTATATAGACAGGTGTGTGCCTTTCCAAATAATGTATAATCAATTGGATTTACCACAGGTGGACTCCAATCAAGTTGTAGAATCATCTCAAGGATGATCATTGGAAACAGGATGCACCTGAGTCTCATAGCAAAGGGTTTGAATACTTTCGTAAATAAGAAAAAATAAAATAAGAAAATAAATAAAACATTTTGTTTGTCATTATGGGGCATTGTCTGTAGATTGATGAGGGAAATATTTATTGAATCAATTTTAGAATAAGGCTGTAACGTAACACAATGTGGAAAAAGTCAAAGGGTCTGAATAATTTCTGAATGCAGTGTATATAGATCAAGTATGAGAATAAAATGTTTGCTTATGTTTAGAAGGGTTCTCTTCTCTATAGTCACTTGCACAGCATTTTAGTTTGCTGTTTCACCATCCCCACACTTGGTGACTTGCGTAGTGTTTTAATATGCCATTTCCCCTCACCACCAATACTTGGTGACTTGCAGGGTGTTTGAGCCGTTTGTTTCTTAGTGGTTTCTTCCATCTGGGTTGAGGCTATCTTCCCACTAGCCACACACTTGTAGTGTCACATCTGCTCCTGCTACGCCCTCTGGCGTTCATTCGGTGTCTTCTTGATCTGAATTTACTCCCCCTTTACACTCTCTCTCTCTCACCCTCTCCCTCTCTGTGTGATTGTGTGGTTGGAGACAGGTGTGCTGGAGTCAGAGCAGATCCCTACCAGCTGCAACTCGTTCCATAATCAAGACCTCTACAAATACTCAGTTCTGCCATTTCCACTCTCACAGATCATAATCTCTGCTCAGTCAGTTCATGATTCTAGCCATTTAGGATTATTCAAGATCCTGTTTCCCTCCCTGACACTGTTTATCCTCTCATTGCAGTTTACCCCTCTGTCTCTGTCTCCTGTTCCACATCTCACCACCCAACTACCTTGCTCTGGATTTTACTCACCACCACTACCTTGGATTCCCCTCTGGACCTGTTTACCCTGTTCTACTTAGCTGACTCCAACCTCAGTCTCCACATCTGTTTTTTCTACAACTCATCCGAGCTTCCCTGGATCTGTACCACATATCTCCCTGTGTAAACGATAAATATTTTGGTTCATTTATCCCTGTTTCCTCATCTGAGTCTGCTCTTGGGTTTCCCTGTGTCGCTCCGTGAACATGTAGATTTGAACAGATCAGTTACAGTAATACTGTAAAAGGTCCTCCCATTAAATCAAAGGGCAAGGCGCTTGTTCAGTGGCTAGGGTTTGGGGACAAAGGGATTAGTAATCAGCATTGGAGGCTACCAAACTACCATAACTTGGAGGTAGTATTGGCTGGGGTGGGAGATTACGTTCCTCATGTGATTCTAAACACACAACAATATACAGAATAAAACCATGCCAAGTAAATTGAATGTACAAACTGTCAATGTGTGTTTAAACATACAACTTTTAAATGTATATAGTTATTTCGGTTTCGCTTGGAGATCTTCGCTTCAGTGATTATTTTTAGAATGTTTTTACATCAAGTTTTTATTTAAATTCATAGGATTCACACAATACATTTATGGATATTTTTTTTCTGATAGCATGTAAAATAAATCATGATCATGATATAAAAACAAATACATTAATATTACTTAGTAAATCTACTGAACAATACATCATATAGTCTCAAAAATAGTGACAAATTATTGATACACACTCATGGATGTAAAAGCCCATTGGTTAAGAGTTCAGAAATGTCCACTGCTGCTTATTTCCATGTGTCCAGCGTGGACACCTTGGCCTTGTGGATCCTGACCATGGAGAGCTCAATAAGTACAATTTTCTAAATGTGAGCAGCCATTGTTGCAATGGTAACTGATGAGGTGGAATCCACCTTTGCACTATAATTTTCTTAGCAGCTGTGGTTCCAGCCAAACACACTCTCCGCTGGTGTTCTGACAAGTGCCAATCAGAGTCATCACAAAGCAACATCACTATTGGATCTAATGCCATTATTTTATCTAAGTACAGAGATGACATCATTGACTCCCCCCCCCCCCCCCCCCCCCCCCCCCCCCCCCCTCACCGGGCATTTCCACAACACACTGTGGTGCAGAACTCACATAATGGCGATGGACTAATACCCATGTTCTATCTTTTTGAGGTGTTAGAGAAGTAAATCAATTATATATAAATTATATATAAATTAATTGGTAATTGGAGTTTCAGGATGATCCAAAAATACTTTTCCTTACTGTCTCCCGATTTGGTTGAGTGTTTTAAATACCTAGGTACACAAATTGATAACAAGCTTAGTTTTACAGAGAATGCAGGCTGTATTATTTTTAAAGCAAGCCAACGCTGGTTCTTAATCAGGAAATTAAATGGGTTTTGGGGTCAGCCATTATGTTCTGGAGAGGGTGTACAGCAGCTTGGTGGAGAGCATCCTCACCTTTAATATGACAGTCTGGTAATCTGAGCGTGAGGAGCAAAAACAAACTGGACAGAATAGTAAACACAGCCAGAAAGTAATTGGTCGACCACAGACACATTTGCGCATTCTGTTCCACAAGGCAATTCTGTTCCACAAGGCAACCAAAAAGAAGCCACTGGCTGTCATTGGCGACCCCTCCCACCCTCTACACACTCAGTTGGAGAGGCTTCCCTCTGGCCGACGCTTCAGAATGCCCATGGCCAAGAACAACGTGTTCAAACATTCATTCGTTCCCTGTGCTGTTGGACTACTAAATGCAAAGTAAATTGTATCGGTATATGTTGGGACAGTGATCGTTTGTGGGTGAATGTATTAATGTCTTCTATGTCGTTAGTGTACGCAACATGATGGACTGACTGGTTTAAATGTGTCTGATGTAAGAATGTATGTGTGTGTGATTATTTTAATGAAGGTGATGCCAATGTCCATCCTAGAATATTCTATTCTATTTGTTTGTCAGCAAGTGTAAAATGATTTTCCCATACAGTGGATAGAGTTAATAGTTTTCGTGCTGCTAGAATTAATTGACTATAGATATCAGAAACAACTCCTTTTGAGGAGCATCTGTCCATTAGAAGTTTGACCAATGGGTGTACTGCAAATTATGCTCCCCAAGGGACCCCATAGGTTCGCATGGATAGGCGGAGTTGAAGGTAAAGACAATATGATGAACTTGCGACATTAAAACACGGGCTCCATTCACATTGAATACGTCTTTGAAAGTATGAATACCCTTCTTAGACCAAGAATCTGACATAAATGGTTTCTTACACAGTAAGAATGATTTATTGCGCCATGTTGGAAAGCATGAATGTCGTTTAAGATTAGATCTCATATGCTTCTCTGCAGTTTTCCACACATGTGCTGAGTGTGCTACAGTATATTTTTTAGGAGTCAATCCAGAAAAGAATACATCTTGTAATCTAATTGGTTAAACTATTGACTCTTCTAGCTGAGTTAAGAGGTAGTAGAGCTGATGTAGACCAGTTGGTCTTGTAACCAGACCATGAGCTGAATGCTGTGAAAATAGATATTATTGGCTGAAGGAATTTCTGAGCGTTTGTGACGTAGAGCAGTATGTCATCTGCATACAGAGAAATTGCTTGTTCAGTTTGTTTCATTTTCATATGTGAGGAAGCCGAATTTCGACGTATGCTTTGTGCCAGCGGTTCAAGAGAGAGAGCAAATAGCATAGGGAAGGCAGGACAACCTTGTATACATCCTGGTTGTACGGTAAATGGATTAGAATGGGTAGGGCCTGTAGATATAACAGAAGAAGGATTCACACACATGGTGGGGATCATATGTATAAATCTAGCCCTAAAACCAGAATGTTCAAGAACAAGCCATGAATATTCCCATTCTAAGTGGTCAAAGGCTTTCTCTGCATCTAATGATAACACAGCACATGCAGTATCCTGATTGGAAGCCCCAAAAACCACATTAACCCACATCAGTCACAATAGTGATCGTAAAAAACCTTTTCAGTTGTTAGGCTCTGGGTGTATACATAGTTACCCTCACATTTCTCAGTGTTGTACCCTCTGGGTGTATACATAGTTACCCTCACATTTCTCAGTGTTGTACCCTCTGGGTGTATACATAGTTACCCTCACACTTCTCAGTGTTGTGCCCTCTGGGTGTATACATAGTTACCCTCACATTTCTCAGTGTTGTACCCTCTGGGTGTATACATAGTTAACCTCACATTTCTCAGTGTTGTACCCTCTGGGTGTATGCATAGTTACCCTCACATTTCTCAGTGTTGTACCTTCTGGGTGTATGCATAGTTACCCTCACATTTCTTAGTGTTGTACCCTCTGGGTGTATACATAGTTACCCTCACATTTCTCAGTGTTGTACCCTCTGGGTGTATGCATAGTTACCCTCACATTTCTCAGTGTTGTACCTTCTGGGTGTATACATAGTTAACCTCACATTTCTCAGTGTTGTACCCTCTGGGTGTATGCATAGTTACCCTCACATTTCTCAGTGTTGTACCTTCTGGGTGTATACATAGTTAACCTCACATTTCTCAGTGTTGTACCCTCTGGGTGTATACATAGTTACCCTCACATTTCTCAGTGTTGTACCTTCTGGGTGTATACATAGTTAACCTCACATTTCTCAGTGTTGTACCCTCTGGGTGTATACATAGTTACCCTCACATTTCTCAGTGTTGTACCTTCTGGGTGTATACATAGTTAACCTCACATTTCTCAGTGTTGTACCCTCTGGGTGTATACAAAGTTACCCTCACATTTCTTAGTGTTTTACCCTCTGGGTGTATACATAGTTACCCTCACATTTCTCAGTGTTGTACCCTCTGGGTGTATGCATAGTTACCCTCACATTTCTTAGTGTTGTACCCTCTGGGTGTATACATAGTTACCCTCACATTTCTCAGTGTTGTACCCTCTGGGTGTATGCATAGTTACCCTCACATTTCTCAGTGTTGTACCCTCTGGGTGTATACATAGTTACCCTCACATTTCTCAGTGTTGTACCCTCTGGGTGTATACATAGTTACCCTCACATTTCTCAGTGTTGTACCTTCTGGGTGTATACATAGTTAACCTCACATTTCTCAGTGTTGTACCCTCTGGGTGTATACATAGTTACCCTCACATTTCTTAGTGTTTTACCCTCTGGGTGTATACATAGTTACCCTCACATTTCTCAGTGTTGTACCCTCTGGGTGTATGCATAGTTACCCTCACATTTCTCAGTGTTGTACCCTCTGGGTGTATACATAGTTAACCTCACATTTCTCAGTGTTGTACCCTCTGGGTGTATGCATAGTTACCCTCACATTTCTCAGTGTTGTACCCTCTGGGTGTATACATAGTTACCATCACATTTCTCAGTGTTGTACCCTCTGGGTGTATGCATAGTTACCCTCACATTTCTCAGTGATGTACCCTCTGGGTGTATGCATAGTTACCCTCACATTTCTCAGTGTTGTACCCTCTGGGTGTATGCATAGTTACCCTCACATTTCTCAGTGTTGTACCCTCTGGGTGTATGCATAGTTACCCTCACATTTCTTAGTGTTGTACCCTCTGGGTGTATACATAGTTACCCTCACATTTCTCAGTGTTGTACCCTCTGGGTGTATGCATAGTTACCCTCACATTTCTCAGTGTTGTACCCTCTGGGTGTATACATAGTTACCCTCACATTTCTCAGTGTTGTACCCTCTGGGTGTATACATAGTTACCCTCACATTTCTCAGTGTTGTACCTTCTGGGTGTATACATAGTTAACCTCACATTTCTCAGTGTTGTACCCTCTGGGTGTATACATAGTTACCCTCACATTTCTTAGTGTTTTACCCTCTGGGTGTATACATAGTTACCCTCACATTTCTCAGTGTTGTACCCTCTGGGTGTATGCATAGTTACCCTCACATTTCTTAGTGTTGTACCCTCTAGGTGTATACATAGTTACCCTCACATTTCTCAGTGTTGTACCCTCTGGGTGTATGCATAGTTACCCTCACATTTCTCAGTGTTGTACCCTCTGGGTGTATACATAGTTAACCTCACATTTCTCAGTGTTGTACCCTCTGGGTGTATGCATAGTTACCCTCACATTTCTCAGTGTTGTACCCTCTGGGTGTATACATAGTTACCATCACATTTCTCAGTGTTGTACCCTCTGGGTGTATGCATAGTTACCCTCACATTTCTCAGTGATGTACCCTCTGGGTGTATGCATAGTTACCCTCACATTTCTCAGTGTTGTACCCTCTGGGTGTATGCATAGTTACCCTCACATTTCTCAGTGTTGTACCCTCTGGGTGTATACATAGTTACCCTCACATTTCTCAGTGTTGTACCCTCTGGGTGTATGCATAGTTACCCTCACATTTCTCAGTGTTGTACCCTCTGGGTGTATACATAGTTACCCTCACATTTCTCAGTGTTGTACCCTCTGGGTGTATACATAGTTACCCTCACATTTCTCAGTGTTGTACCTTCTGGGTGTATACATAGTTAACCTCACATTTCTCAGTGTTGTACCCTCTGGGTGTATACATAGTTACCCTCACATTTCTTAGTGTTTTACCCTCTGGGTGTATACATAGTTACCCTCACATTTCTCAGTGTTGTACCCTCTGGGTGTATGCATAGTTACCCTCACATTTCTTAGTGTTGTACCCTCTAGGTGTATACATAGTTACCCTCACATTTCTCAGTGTTGTACCCTCTGGGTGTATGCATAGTTACCCTCACATTTCTCAGTGTTGTACCCTCTGGGTGTATACATAGTTAACCTCACATTTCTCAGTGTTGTACCCTCTGGGTGTATGCATAGTTACCCTCACATTTCTCAGTGTTGTACCCTCTGGGTGTATACATAGTTACCATCACATTTCTCAGTGTTGTACCCTCTGGGTGTATGCATAGTTACCCTCACATTTCTCAGTGATGTACCCTCTGGGTGTATGCATAGTTACCCTCACATTTCTCAGTGTTGTACCCTCTGGTTGTATGCATAGTTACCCTCACATTTCTCAGTGTTGTACCCTCTGGGTGTATACATAGTTACCCTCACATTTCTTAGTGTTGTACCTTCTGGGTGTATACATAGTTAGCCTCACATTTCTCAGTGTTGTACCCTCTGGGTGTATACATAGTTAC
Organism: Oncorhynchus mykiss; assembly: GCF_013265735.2. NCBI lineage: Eukaryota > Metazoa > Chordata > Actinopteri > Salmoniformes > Salmonidae > Oncorhynchus > Oncorhynchus mykiss. The sequence goes on from NC_048570.1 coordinate 22,004,381, forward strand.
CCTCACATTTCTCAGTGTTGTACCCTCTGGGTGTATGCATAGTTACCCTCACATTTCTTAGTGTTTTACCCTCTGGGTGTATACATAGTTACCCTCACATTTCTCAGTGTTGTACCCTCTGGGTGTATACATAGTTACCCTCACATTTCTTAGTGTTTTACCCTCTGGGTGTATACATAGTTAACCTCACATTTCTTAGTGTTGTACCCTCTGGGTGTATACATAGTTACCCTCACATTTCTTAGTGTTTTACCCTCTGGGTGTATACATAGTTACCCTCACATTTCTTAACGTTGTACCCTCTGGGTGTATACATAGTTACCCTCACATTTCTCAGTGTTGTACCCTCTGGGTGTATGCATAGTTACCCTCACATTTCTCAGTGTTGTACCCTCTGGGTGTATACATAGTTAGCCTCACATTTCTCAGTGTTGTACCCTCTGGGTGTTTGCATAGTTACCCTCACATTTCTCAGTGTTGTACCCTCTGGGTGTATGCATAGTTACCCTCACATTTCTCAGTGTTGTACCTTCTGGGTGTATACATAGTTACCCTCACATTTCTCAGTGTTGTACCCTCTGGGTGTATGCATAGTTACCCTCACATTTCTCAGTGTTGTACCCTCTGGGTGTATACATAGTTAGCCTCACATTTCTCAGTGTTGTACCCTCTGGGTGTATACATAGTTACCCTCACATTTCTTAGTGTTGTACCCTCTGGGTGTATGCATAGTTACCCTCACATTTCTCAGTGTTGTACCCTCTGGGTGTATACATAGTTACCATCACATTTCTCAGTGTTGTACCCTCTGGGTGTATAAATAGTTAACCTCACATTTCTCGGTGTTGTACCCTCTGGGTGTTTGCATAGTTATCCTCACATTTCTCAGTGTTGTACCCTCTGGGTGTATGCATAGTTACCCTCACATTTCTCAGTGTTGTACCTTCTGGGTGTATACATACTGTAGTTAATCTCACATTTCTCAGTGTTGTACCCTCTGGGTGTATGCATAGTTACCCTCACATTTCTCAGTGTTGGACCCTCTGGGTGTATACATAGTTACCCTCACATTTCTCAGTGTTGTACCATCTGGGTGTATGCATAGTTACCCTCACATTTCTTAGTGTTGTACCCTCTGGGTGTATGCATAGTTACCCTCACATTTCTCAGTGTTGTACCCTCTGGGTGTATACATAGTTACCCTCACATTTCTTAGTGTTTTACCCTCTGGGTGTATGCATAGTTACCCTCACATTTCTCAGTGTTGTACCCTCTGGGTGTATACATAGTTACCCTCACATTTCTTAGTGTTGTACCCTCTGGGTGTATGCATAGTTACCCTCACATTTCTTAGTGTTGTACCCTCTGGGTGTATACATAGTTACCCTCACATGTCTCAGTGTTGTACCCTCTGGGTGTATACATACTGTAGTTACTCTCACATTTATCAGTGTTGTACCCTCTGGGTGTATGCATAGTTACCCTCACATTTCTCAGTGTTGTACCTTCTGGGTGTATACATACTGTTGTTACCCTCACATTTCTCAGTGTTGTACCCTCTGGGTGTATACATACTGTAGTTACTCTCACATTTCTCAGTGTTGTACCCTCTGGGTGTATGCATAGTAACCCTCACATTTCTCAGTGTTGGACCCTCTGGGTGTATACATAGTTACCCTCACATTTCTCAGTGTTGTACCCTCTGGGTGTATACATAGTTACCCTCACATTTCTTAGTGTTGTACCCTCTAGGTGTATCCATAGTTACCCTCAAATTTCTTAGTGTTGTACACTCTGGATGTATACATAATTACCCTAACATTTCTCAGTGTTGTACCCTCTGGGTGTATACATAGTTACCCTCACATTTCTTAGTGTTGTACCCTCTGGGTGTATGCATAGTTGCCCTCACATTTCTCAGTGTTGTACCCTCTGGGTGTATACATAGTTACCCTCACATTTCTCAGTGTTGTACCCTCTGGGTGTATGCATAGTTACCCTCACATTTCTTAGTGTTTTACCCTCTGGGTGTATGCATAGTTACCCTCACATTTCTTAGTGTTGTACCCTCTGGGTGTATACATAGTTACCCTCACATTTCTCAGTGTTGTACCCTCTGGGTGTATACATAGTTACCCTCACATTTCTTAGTGTTGTACCCTCTGGGTGTATACATAGTTACCTTCACATTTCTTAGTGTTGTACCCTCTGGGTGTATACATAGTTACCCTCACATTTCTCAGTGTTGTACCCTCTGGGTGTATACATAGTTACCCTCACATTTCTCAGTGTTGTACCCTCTGGGTGTATACATAGTTACCCTCACATTTCTTAGTGTTGTACCCTCTGGGTGTATGCTTAGTTACCCTCACATTTCTTAGTGTTGTACCCTCTGGGTGTATACATAGTTACCCTCACATGTCTCAGTGTTGTACCCTCTGGGTGTATACATACTGTAGTTACTCTCACATTTATCAGTGTTGTACCCTCTGGGTGTATGCATAGTTACCCTCACATTTCTCAGTGTTGTACCTTCTGGGTGTATACATACTGTTGTTACCCTCACATTTCTCAGTGTTGTACCCTCTGGGTGTATACATACTGTAGTTACCCTCACATTTCTCAGTGTTGTACCCTCTGGGTGTATCCATAGTTACCCTCACATTTCTTAGTGTTGTACACTCTGGATGTATACATAATTACCCTCACATTTCTTAGTGTTGTACCCTCTGGGTGTATACATAGTTACCCTCACATTTCTCATTGTTGTACCCTCTGGGTGTATACATAGTTACCCTCACATTTCTCAGTGTTGTACCCTCTGGGTGTATACATAGTTACCCTCACATTTCTCAGTGTTGTACCCTCTGGGTGTATACATAGTTACCCTCACATTTCTTAGTGTTGTACCCTCTGGGTGTATGCATAGTTGCCCTCACATTTCTCAGTGTTGTACCCTCTGGGTGTATACATAGTTACCCTCACATTTCTCAGTGTTGTACCCTCTGGGTGTATACATAGTTACCCTCACATTTCTTAGTGTTTTACCCTCTGGGTGTATGCATAGTTACCCTCACATTTCTTAGTGTTGTACCCTCTGGGTGTATACATAGTTACCCTCACATTTCTCAGTGTTGTCCCCTCTGGGTGTATACATAGTTACCCTCACATTTCTTAGTGTTGTACCCTCTGGGTGTATACATAGTTACCTTCACATTTCTCAGTGTTGTACCCTCTGGGTGTATACATAGTTACCCTCACATTTCTCAGTGTTGTACCCTCTGGGTGTATACATAGTTACCCTCACATTTCTCAGTGTTGTACCCTCTGGGTGTATACATAGTTACCCTCACATTTCTCAGTGTTGTACCCTCTGGGTGTATGCATAGTAACCCTCACATTTCTCAGTGTTGGACCCTCTGGGTGTATACATAGTTACCCTCACATTTCTCAGTGTTGTACCCTCTGGGTGTATCCATAGTTACCCTCACATTTCTTAGTGTTGTACACTCTGGATGTATACATAATTACCCTCACATTTCTTAGTGTTGTACCCTCTGGGTGTATACATAGTTACCCTCACATTTCTCATTGTTGTACCCTCTGGGTGTATACATAGTTACCCTCACATTTCTCAGTGTTGTACCCTCTGGGTGTATACATAGTTACCCTCACATTTCTCAGTGTTGTACCCTCTGGGTGTATACATAGTTACCCTCACATTTCTTAGTGTTGTACCCTCTGGGTGTATACATAGTTACCCTCACATTTCTCAGTGTTGTACCCTCTGGGTGTATACATAGTTACCCTCACATTTCTTAGTGTTTTACCCTCTGGGTGTATGCATAGTTACCCTCACATTTCTTAGTGTTGTACCCTCTGGGTGTATACATAGTTACCCTCACATTTCTCAGTGTTGTACCCTCTGGGTGTATACATAGTTACCCTCACATTTCTTAGTGTTGTACCCTCTGGGTGTATACATAGTTACCTTCACATGTCTTAGTGTTGTACCCTCTGGGTGTATACATAGTTACCCTCACATTTCTCAGTGTTGTACCCTCTGGGTGTATACATAGTTACCCTCACATTTCTCAGTGTTGTACCCTCTGGGTGTATACATAGTTACCCTCACATTTCTCAGTGTTGTACCCTCTGGGTGTATACATAGTTACCCTCACATTTCTCAGTGTTGTACCCTCTGGGTGTATGCATAGTTACTCTCACATTTCTTAGTGTTGTACCCAGCTTCACACAAATAACACGCTTCGTTGTAGTTTGAGAATATGCTGCTTCACACACTATCAAACAACCATTCAGTTGACAACTAGCTTGATTGAGCTTCCGTCATGTACGATATATATCACTAGGTCAGCATATTTAGGTCTCCATATATCAACTAGTTCCATGATATTCATGACTTCTTTAAGTGTGACAGTTTCAATGTTTGTAACACTCTGATTATTTTATTTATTTAACTAGGAAAGTCAGTTCAGAACAAATTATTACATACAATGACAGCCCACTGGTTCAGGGGCAGAAAGACTGTTTTTTACGTTGTCAGCTAGGGGATTCAATCGGGCAACCTTTCGGTTACAGTTCCGATGCTCTAACCACTAGGCTACCTGCTGCCCCCGCTCTAACCGCCCCTCCACTAGGCTACCTGACGCCCCCGCTCTAACCACTAGGCTACCTGCCGCACCCCGCTCTAACCGCCCCACCACTAGGCTACCTGCCGCCCCCGCTCTAACCACTAGGCTACCTGCCGCACCCCGCTCTAACCGCCCCACCACTAGGCTACCTGCCGCCCCCGCTCTAACCGCCCCACCACTAGGCTACCTGCCGCCCCCGCTCTAACCACTAGGCTACCTGCCGCACCCCGCTCTAACCGTCCCACCACTAGGCTACCTGCCGCCCCCGCTCTAACCACTGGGCTACCTGCCGCCCCCGCTCTAACCACCCCACCACTAGGCTACTTGCCGCCCCCGCTCTGACCGCCCCACCACTAGGCTACCTGCCACCCCCGCTCTAACCACCCCACCACTAGGCTACCTGCCGCCCCCGCTCTAACCGCCCCACCACTAGGCTACCTGCCGCCCCCGCTCTAACCGCCCCACCACTAGGCTACCTGCCGCCCCCCCTCTAACCGCCCCACCACTAGCTAACCTGCCGCCCCCCCTCTAACCGCCCCACCACTAGGCTACCTGCCGCCCCCACTCCAACCACTAGGCTACCTGCCGCCCCCGCTCCAACCACTAGGCTACCTGCCACCCCTCCTCTAACCGCCCCACCACTAGGCTACCTGCCACCCCCCCTCTAACCACCCCACCACTAGGCTACCTGCCGCCCCCCCTCTAACCGCCCCACCACTAGTCTACCTGCCGCCCCCCCTCTTACTGCCCCACCACTAGGCTACCTGCCGCCCCCGCTCTAACTGCCCCACCACTAGGCTACCTGCCACCCCCCCTCTAACCGCCCCACCACTAGGCTACCTGCCGCCCCCCCTCTAACCGCCCCACCACTAGGCTACCTGCCGCCCCCGCTCTAACCGCCCCACCACTAGGCTACCTGCCGCCCCCCCTCTAACCGCCCCACCACAAGTCTACCTGCCACCCCCCCCTCTAACCGCCCCACCACTAGACTACCTGCCGTCCCCGCTCTAACCGCCCCACCACTAGGCTACCTGCCGCCCCCGCTCTAACCGCCCCACCACTAGGCTACCTGCCACCCCCCCTCTAACCGCCCCACCACTAGGCTACCTGCCGCCCCCGCTCTAACCGCCCCACCACTAGGCTACCTGCCGCCCCCCCTCTAACCGCCCCACCACTAGGCTACCTGCCGCCCCCGCTCTAACCGCCCCACCACTAGGCTACCTGCCACCCCCCCTCTAACCGCCCCACCACTAGGCTACCTGCCGCCCCCCCTCTAACCGCCCCACCACTAGGCTACCTGCCACCCCCCCTCTAACCATCCCACCACTAGTCTACCTGCCACCCCCGCTCTAACCGCCCCACCACTAGGCTACCTGCCGCCCCCGCTCTAACCGCCCCACCACTAGGCTACCTGCCACCCCCCCTCTAACCGCCCCACCACTAGGCTACCTGCCGCCCCCCCTCTAACCGCCCCACCACTAGGCTACCTGCCGCCCCCGCTCTAACCGCCCCACCACTAGGCTACCTGCCACCCCCCCTCTAACCGCCCCACCACTAGGCTACCTGCCGCCCCCCCTCTAACCGCCCCACCACTAGGCTACCTGCCACCCCCCCTCTAACCATCCCACCACTAGTCTACCTGCCGCCCCCGCTCTAACCGCCCCACCACTAGGCTACCTGCCACCCCCGCTCTAACCACCCCACCACTAGGCTACCTGCCGCCCCCGCTCTAACCGCCCCACCACTAGGCTACCTGCCGCCCCCGCTCTAACCGCCCCACCACTAGGCTACCTGCCGCCCCCCCTCTAACCGCCCCACCACTAGCTAACCTGCCGCCCCCCCTCTAACCGCCCCACCACTAGGCTACCTGCCGCCCCCACTCCAACCACTAGGCTACCTGCCGCCCCCGCTCCAACCACTAGGCTACCTGCCACCCCTCCTCTAACCGCCCCACCACTAGGCTACCTGCCACCCCCCCTCTAACCACCCCACCACTAGGCTACCTGCCGCCCCCCCTCTAACCGCCCCACCACTAGTCTACCTGCCGCCCCCCCTCTTACTGCCCCACCACTAGGCTACCTGCCGCCCCCGCTCTAACTGCCCCACCACTAGGCTACCTGCCACCCCCCCTCTAACCGCCCCACCACTAGGCTACCTGCCGCCCCCCCTCTAACCGCCCCACCACTAGGCTACCTGCCGCCCCCGCTCTAACCGCCCCACCACTAGGCTACCTGCCGCCCCCCCTCTAACCGCCCCACCACAAGTCTACCTGCCACCCCCCCCTCTAACCGCCCCACCACTAGACTACCTGCCGTCCCCGCTCTAACCGCCCCACCACTAGGCTACCTGCCGCCCCCGCTCTAACCGCCCCACCACTAGGCTACCTGCCACCCCCCCTCTAACCGCCCCACCACTAGGCTACCTGCCGCCCCCGCTCTAACCGCCCCACCACTAGGCTACCTGCCGCCCCCCCTCTAACCGCCCCACCACTAGGCTACCTGCCGCCCCCGCTCTAACCGCCCCACCACTAGGCTACCTGCCACCCCCCCTCTAACCGCCCCACCACTAGGCTACCTGCCGCCCCCCCTCTAACCGCCCCACCACTAGGCTACCTGCCACCCCCCCTCTAACCATCCCACCACTAGTCTACCTGCCACCCCCGCTCTAACCGCCCCACCACTAGGCTACCTGCCGCCCCCGCTCTAACCGCCCCACCACTAGGCTACCTGCCACCCCCCCTCTAACCGCCCCACCACTAGGCTACCTGCCGCCCCCCCTCTAACCGTCATAATTACCTGTCGTTAGTTATGATACGATAACACTACTGGTTGATGACTTTTTACAAATCCAAATATGTTTCAAACATAGATTCATCATACCAATACGTTGACAAATTACATTGAAGCAACGTTAATTCAACCAGTTTGTTCCCAATGAGAGATTGTTTGACTGGGCAAGGCTCCAAACTTGCATAAACAAACAACAGTGAGTGTTTAATTGACACAGAGAACTAACTAATGCCTCAACTAAAAAGCTTGTTTTGTTTGATTATAGGGGGAGTCATGCTCTCATCCTGTTACTTTATTAACTTGAGAAACCAGACAACCAGCAGAGAGGTGGTTTTAAAGAGGTTCCTACTGCACAGTCAGAGCTGCTACTCTGATGGAGAGGAGCCTTAAAGCAGGTCGCCCATTAAGCCCGACTCTAAGAGCACAAATCAATGCACATTAACAGGTTAAAAGAGGGCGGCAAGGGGGTTACATTTATGTCCCACAATGCAATATTATTGACTTGGGTCTCCTGTTCTGTTTGTAAGAGAGGGAGAGTGCTTAAGAGAATTCTGTATTGATGGGCTTGCTCTCTCTCAGGAAGGAAGCACTTTGTAGCCTCTAGCCTCTCTTATGAACTGCACATTTTCCATCATAATGCTGCGGTAACAGACAAAGATGTGAGTGTGTTTCGGGGATGCAGTAAGTAAGAATGAAGAAAAAAGAGGTAAAGAGTGGTGTCCTTACTGAGACTGAATGGCTCTGGATGAAAATGTGGCGTACAAAAAAACAACAACAAAAAAAAACATCTGGTTGCAAGAACATTCAGAAGGAAAGCAGAAAATGAAAAGCCAGACTTGAATTGACGAGATCAATGCAGGTGCTTCCCATGAGGCCTGGTCAGGTAAATGGCCCAACTGAACTGCAGGGAAAGGTGAGAACAATGATGTTAAATACTATTATAAAGGTAGTCCTGGTAGTGAGAAGTTCCTGTAAAAAAGACATCCAGAGTGAAGCTGAGGAGGGAGTAGGACGTGTTTTGGGTAAGTGGTGGTTGAGGGGGTTGGTTCTTCTATCCTTGTGGGGTTCAGGGTTACAATTAGGGTTAGGGTAAGGGGTTAGTGGTTAGGTTTAGGAGTTTGGTTAAGGTTAGGGGTTACAATTAGGGTTAGAATTAGGTTTATTGTAAGGGTTAATGTTTAGGGTTACAGGTTAGAGAAAATACAATTGTGTGTGTGTGTGTGTGTGTGTGTGTGTGTGTGTGTGTGTGTGTGTGTGTGTGTGTGTGTGTGTGTGTGTGTGTGTGTGTGTGTGTGTGTGCGTAGCTGAGAGCAGTCTCTGTTCTGTATACAGACACCGGTGTGTGGATGTGTATGCACATGCGTACGTGTGGATGTGTGCATGTTTGTGTATGTGTGTGTATGTGTGTGTGTGTGTGTGTATGTGTGTGTATATGCCGGGAGATGGACAGGCAGCAGACAGAGCGAGGTGGCCTGCAAGGCCTCACCTCTCCACTGGAGTGGTAAATCAGCCATCAGCCATGTGATGTGCCCACTGCCCTCTGCTCAGCCCACTGAGACATGACCCGCCCTACCCTATCCCCTCCGCATCACATCCCTCCCTCTCCCCCCTCCCCAACGGAGCTTTGATATCCCTACTCGCTCGGCTGCTCAGGCAATGGGAGGGGGCACACCCGCAGCAGCATTCCTATAAAGCAGTGGAACGAAGCAGCTGAACATATCCCATCATGCAACAAAAGCCCAGGAGACACGCTGGCCTTTGTGAGCAGACAGGCATGCTGTTCTGTTCACCCCTCAGCCGCTCAGCCCTTCGGCCCAATAGCATTGGGTCATCAGCTGAACCCAGCTCTGACCTGGTGGTAGCCAACAACTGCTTCCTGTCTGCTAGCATTACTGCAGCCAGCAGTGAGGCTAAGCCGTTCACACTACGGGGCCAGGCCAGGGCACACTGACCTGCACAGGGAAGGGGTGACTACCTATGGCCTGGTCCAGTATGGATCCCTGCTAGACGAAACAAAGGCAGGATCTCCTCAAGATAAAACAAGTTTGGTAACAAGGGGTAGTTGGTGGGTGGAGTCAAGATGGATATAACCAGTTTCAATTGAAGGAAGAGGTCAGAATGGACCAGTATGAACATGGGAACATCAATCAAACCTAGCAAAAGATAAGCACATTTCCCATTAGACAGAGGCCCATTTCTTAAAGGCTATAGCAATGAGATAAGTAATATAAATATAGTACCACTGACAGAAAGTAGCAGTCTTCTAACTGTACGTGGATCTGACCACCCCTCTAAAGGTTAACGGTGTCCGTTGGCAGTGTCTCTGTCTGTGCTGTCTGTATCAGTGGTGTCAGAGTTAGCGGTGTCAGATTTAGTGGTGTCAGTGTAGAGTTAGTAATGTCAGAGTTAGTAATGTCAGAGTTAGCGATGTTAGAATTTGTCTGTGATATCAGTAAACAGCAACACACTGGGGTGTAACTATAGAACATTAGAGGCTCAGGAGCAGAGCAGGCATCATGTTATAGAGTAGCGCTGCACTGCCTTGCCTCCATCACCTCCTGCCATGGGTTGCAATAAGCACCAGCACAAACACACACAGCCTCAGCCTCAGTGCAGTCCTCTGGGAGCCTCACGCTGTTGCACTGGTACACAATGAGCTTGCATCACTCCACACATAGCAGAGCTGGAAGAGACCAAACCTCTGTCAGGAAGGCAGAGGGATTAAGGATTTTACTTCTTCCAAGGAGGGTTGAAACTATCCTCACGTGATTAACAGCTGGCGTTAAGTATGAAGTTTATAGACACTGCATATTTATTTATGCGCTGGATTCTTGATGTTGCTCACTCTAATATATCTACTGCTATACACATCATTTTTAGTGTATCTTGCGTAAATTCATCCGGTGTATATACTGTACATAAAGATTGCATTTGGATTACCATTACAGTGCTATTCGGGTTGTTAACCTCTAAAAGTCTAAGCCATTTTTGGCTGCTTTTCCTTCACTCTGCGGTCCAACTCATCCCAAACCATCTCAATTGGGTTGAGGTCGGGTGATTGTGGAGGCCAGGTCATCTGATGCAGCTTTCCATTACTCTCCTTCTTGGTCAAATAGCCCTTATACAGCCTGGAGGTGTGTTGGGTCATTGTCCTGTTGAAAAACAAATGATAGTCCCACTAAGGTCAAACCAGATGGGATGACGTATCACTGCAGAATGCTGTGGTAGCCATGCTGGTTAAGTGTGCCTTGAATTCTAAATAAGTCACCGACAGTGTCACCAGCAAACCATCCCCACATCACACCTCCTCCTCCATGCTTCACGGTGGGAACAACAAATGCAGAGATCATCCGCTCACCTTCCCTGCGTCTCACAAAGACATGGCGGTTGGAACCACAAATATCAAATTTGGACTCATCAGACCAAAGGACAGATTTCCACCAGTCTTATGTCCATTGCTCGTGTTTCTTGGCCCAAGCAAGTCTCTTCTTATTATTGGTGTACTTTGGTAGTGGTTTCTTTGCAGCAATTCGACCATGAAGGCCTGATTCACGCAGTCTCCTCTGAACAGTTGATGTTGATGTGTCTGTTATTTGAACTCTGTGAAGCATTTATTTGGGCTGCAATCTGAGGTGCAGTTCACTCTAATGAATTTATCCTCTGCAGCAGAGGTAACTCTGGGTCTTCCTTTCCTGTGGCGGTCCTCATGAGAGACAGTTTCATCATAGAGTTTGATGGTTTTTGCAACTGCACTTGAAGAAACTTTGAAAGTTCTTGAAATGTTCCAGATTGACTGACCTTCTTGTCTTAAAGTAATGATGGGCTGTCATTTCTCTTTGCTTATTTGAACTGTTCTTGCCATCATATGGACTTGGTCTTTTACCAAATAATGCCGTCTTCTGTATACCTTGTCACAACACAACTGATAGGCTCAAATGCATTATTTAAACTGTTCTTGCCATAATATGGACTTGGTCTTTTACCAAATAGGTGTCAGAGTTCTTCAAGAACAGTGGGTTTGGAGTCAGGCGCAGAGAGCAGAAGGTTCGAATAAATGTATATTTTTTATTACCGGAAAAAACGGTCACGCCAAAAACACAAGGTGCATTAACTGACCGGCCCATACACAGGACCCAAAACTGTCCGGAAAAATAAAATACAAACGAACATCCACAAACTAACAGCATAGCAATCCCACACAAACCTAGGCGGGCCTAACAGGCTTAAATAGGCAAAAATCAAGAAACACAAAAAGGAGACTAAAAGACTTGATTGAAGTCAAAAAGACTTGATTTGTTTAAAGCTGTTTTGGTTACTACATGATTCCATATGTGTCATTTCATAGCTTGATGTCTTCATTATTATTCTTCAATGTAGAAAATAGTCAAAATAAGGAAAAACCCTTGAATGAGTGGTACTGTATATATTTTTTGACACATATTTACCCCCATATTTTGGTGGGGCACAAAACTACAGTACCTCCATACTTCCATTGGTTTGTATAGGTTACCTTCAGACGTGTCCCATGACACTTGTGGGGGTCATAGAGCAAAACGGAGAACACCCTCGCGTTTGTAAGAATCTCTCCCCCTAGAGTGCGTCATAGTAGTTTGTAAGCAAACTGTTCGGAGGCTACATACGTTTCCGTGAGAAGACCGATTTTTCGGATGTCTCATGCCTGACAAACACAGCTGTAGCTCTGCCACCTTCCACTGCAGATGCAGAAGGCCGACATAGAGAAATCCACCACATCTGCCATCTTAAATGAATAGATTAAAAACTGATAGATTATTTGTGTACTTGCTTGACATCTTACAGCATTGTTAGGAGCTAGTAAGATAAGCATTCCGCTATAACATCTGCTAAACTGTGTACGCGACCAATAAAAATATATTTTTTTGTGTGTGTGGGGGGGGGGGGGGGGGGAGGGGGGGGGGGGGGGGGGGGGGGGGGTAACCCGGAAGCTGCACCAATGTGTCTGAGGAAACAGTTCAACTGATGGCCGAAGTCAGCCTCCAGGCACCCGGCCCACCAAAAGGAGTCAGTAGAGCGCGTTGGGCAAAGTAAAGCCCCCCCGACATAAGAGAGACGTATTCACTTCCCTCCAGCCAAATGTATCAGTGCCCTGACAAAGGGGGAGATCCAATAGGAACTGCAGCACCTACTTAGCCAATGCATGTCAGAAGTGACCCCTTAAATGGTGCTAATTGGATGTGATGCAAAATGCTAATGAAAATTAAAATCTAATTATAACTTCCTCATTGGGCGACGGTGAAATCATTAAAACCGGTAGAAAATGCCTCATCTCCAAGCCATTGGGCAGCCCTAAAACACAGATACCATGGTCATTCCTATTCATATTCTTACTGCACTCCCATATCATAAACAGCTCATTTGAATTGGTGTGCTGCCAACTGAGTCACAACAATATTGTGAATCAAGCTGTTGTTTGTTAGTGGGCAGCAGGGTGATGCTGGCTTCATGACTCTCTTATCAGAAGCAGTGTTGTGTACTGACCTGACCCTCTGCTTAGATAGTGTAAGGATTTTGAGAGGCGGGGAGAAGACTTCAAACCCAAGCAGGCAGGCAGTCACATAGCTGGGGATGAAACAACAGCAGAAGGAAGCAATGAGTCTGTGACAGCCTGCACATATCATCTGATCAAGGCTACAGCAATTTACTGGCAATAAGAGAAGATTTTACAGCAAACACCAAATGCTTTGTTTTCAAAATTACCATCATTTTCTTTCCGTGAAGATATATACTTATTTTATTTTATTAGTGCCTCTGTGCGTTTAGTAACCGAGACTTGCTTTTCATTGTCGCGGTGTTTTATTGTTCCATATACAGTGCTTAGTGACATGTTGGCTCATGTAATTACTATGTAGAATGTGAAGTCTACACAATACTCAGCTAATTAAGAGAGTCACAGCAGTATAGATCTCAGCCAAGATCAAACGGGGTTGTGTTCATATGGGAAACAGAGAGAGGGTTAGTCTTCCGACCACTGGTATATCATAATCCCTGTTCCTTCATCCTGATTAAAACCCTGCAACAGGAGCCCTGGTGTGGTGTTGCTGACTGTCTGCGGAGAGGCAAGCCACCTCTTCTTCATGGAGAAATATCACCGCTCTCTCATTAGCAAAGGGGGTTTCATTTGGAATATATCTCACAGAGCACTTTGAGGGAAGCAGTCGTATTTACATTTAAAAGATCCGGAGTGGTCGACTGAAGCTAAGTAGCTACCTCTCTCCTTTAATTGCTAGCTTCAGTTGTCCATGAATGCATTCACTTTGTTACTCGCTCTCATTACTATCCAGCAGCCACAGCCAGCCCAATCTCTCTCTCTCTCTCTCTCTCTCTCTCTCTCTCTCTCTCTTTCTCTCTCTCTCTTGCCTACTTCCCCCTCCAGAGCCCCCTCCCTCCCTCTCAGTCAGAGCAGGACCACAACAGTCTGCCTGAGGAGTTAGTTCTCCCAGTGGCCAAGAGACACAAACAATCAAGGGGGATTACAGCCTAATCCTGTTTGGACTTCCATCCAGCACACATATTTAAAGGAGAAAACCTCTGGAGCATGGAATTCTAAAAGGACGTGTTCTAGAAAGATATTGGCACGATTTGTAAACAGAGCTGAGGATGAGATTACACATTTTACATGACAAAAGAGGACAAGAAACTTGACAAGAGATTTATAAGAGCCATGAAATGTCTGCAACTCAGTAGGTATTCAAGAGTTTTTCAGGAGTTTCAGGATTTTTTTTGTGGGAAGATGCCTTGACAGAAAGTTAGACACACATGCCTCCATGAAAACAATGTAAGACAAATCAGGTTTTAGTATTTGAACAGTAGAAGTCCAAGGAACAAGTATGTTTCCTTGTGTTGTGCTGCAGCTGCAGGGAGTAATAGAGTGGTGTCTCTCTGTATTGGTCATGTAATGCCCCCAGGTCCCAGATGGGACAATCCCACTGCAATGCAACCTTGTTTCCCTCAGGGTCACCACACTCACACTAACACATTACACTGTCACTGTCTCCCGGTTACGACTCACACCTGGCCCACGTCACTCAGCAGCAGCACACATACTAAACACACACACAATCTGTGTCATACATGACGTACATACTGTATACTTATTAGGCAATATTGTATGTATTGTGTATGTGGTTGGTCAGGCAAATAACAATGCCTTGCTCTCTGGACTATATTAGAAGCATGGTTCTAGCTCAGACTGATACACCCAGCACGTTACGTATGTATCACACAGGGCAGTCGACACTGTCACTGTCATGATCAAACCCAGACGATTCTATACTTACTGAACGACAGTCTGTGTGCAAACATCTGTCTGTCAGAAAAAGCCAAACTGAAGAGAGACAGTCATGTCTATGCCTGCTGAGGCTGAAACACTGTGCCATGTCATTGTTCTTACATGTCCCTCTCTCTCGCTTCCGCTTCTCCTCTCTTCTCTCCTCTCCTCCTCCTCTCCTCTTTTCTCCTCTCCTCACCTCTCCTCTCTCTCGCTTCCGCTTCTCCTCTCTTCTCTCCACTCCTCCTCCTCTCATCTCCTCTCCCCTTTTCTCCTCTCCTCACCTCTCCTCTCTCTCGCTTCCGCTTCTCTTCTCTCCTCTCCTCCTCCTCTCATCTCCTCTCCTCTTTTCTTTTCTCCTCTCCTCACCTCCCCTCTCTCTCGCTCGTTCCCCCTGTTCTCTTCTCTTTTCTCCTCTCCTCCTCCTCTCATCTCCTCTCCTCTTTTCTCCTCTCCTCACCTCTCCTCTCTCTCGCTCGTTCCCCCTCTTCTCTTCTCTTCTCTCCTCTCATCTCCTCTCATCTCTTCTCCTCTATACTGACAGCTGGGATCCATCCTGCCCTGTGTCCAGCCGTCAGCCAGATCTCCTTTGAAAGGAGGTGATGGAGGCGAGGCTTTAAAACTTTACGGCCAAAGCTCTAGTACCACATGGCGTTTCAGTATCACCGCTGCTAGCGGGACCACCGATTTATGGCTCATGACATATTTAATTTGTAACCAAACACTTCCCCTTCCCCTCGTCCGCCTCAGAACTCTGGAAAACGTCTTGTTTTCTCAGGTCAGGGGTTAAACAAAGGAAACACTGTGCTGGCTAGAAGAAGGGGGCAGAGCTGGAGGTGTCATGGCCACCGCCTCCTCTCAGGCCGACACAGGGCAGACTGAGGGACACGCTAGGGTCAGAGGTTTAGCTGTGATATCCGGCAGGGGGCCAGGCTGTTACAGAAGCCAGTAAAAGACAGGGAGCAGATACACTCTCCACTGATCCCCGCTGCATCTCATATGATGACATGTTCACATTACAGGCTGGATTCTCTTACCCCTCTCTCCACAATATGTCCACTTGGTTGTTGGGCATGACATCTTTACAGCCCCATTGGTCATAAACCCCAAGGGGCAGTCCCCAAACACTGTTACACGCCCCACTGGCTCCTCTACTCTGAGCGGCTGTGTATAAACATATATGTTTATTTAGTGTGAACGTCCCGTGGCGCCTGCTGCTCGTCTCTCCTTCATAAAGCCATGTCGCCCTGAGGAGGGAGTCTCCTATAGGAAGAATCACACAGGATTTACTAGCTGTCATAAAGGCCTGGTCCTCAGTCAGTCCCAGCACGTTGGCGAGAGAGAGAGACGGAGAGAGAGAGAGAGAGAGAGAGAGAGAGAGAGAGAGAGAGAGGAAAATAGAGAGATAGAGGGAGGGAGCGAGAGAGAGAGAGAGAGAGAGAGAGAGAGAGAGAGAGAGAGAGAGAGAGAGAGAGAGAGAGAGACATCGGCCTAAACATCAGCACCACAGGTAACTTCCACAAAGCTGTGAACGATCTGAGAGACAAGGCAAGAAGGGCATTCTATGCCATCAAAAGGAACATCAAATTCAACATTCCAATTGGGATCTGGCTAAAAATACTTGAATCAGTTATAGAACCCATTGCCCTTTATGGTTGTGAGGTCTGGGGTCCGCTCACCAACCAAGAATTCACAAAATGGGACAAACACCAAATTGAGACTATGCATGCAGAATTCTGCAAAAATATCCTCTGTGTACAACGTAAAACACCAAATAATGCATGCAGAGCAGAATTAGGCCTATACCCGCTAATTAACAAAATCCAGAAAAAATATGTTAAGTTCTACAACCACCTACAAGGAAGCGATTCCCAAACCTTCCATAACAAAGCCTCACCTACAGAGAGATGAACCTGTAGAGGAGTCCCCTAAGCAAGCTGGTCCTGGGGCTCTGTTCACAAACACAAACACACCCCACAGAGCCCCAGGACCCAACCAAATCATGAGAAAACAAAAAGATAATTACTTGACACATTGGAAAGAATTAAGAAAAAAACAGAACAAACTAGAATGCTATTTGGCCCAGAGAGTACACAGTGGCAGAATACCTGACCACTGTGACTGACCCAAACTTAAGGAAAGCTTTGACTATGTACAGACTCAGTGAGCATAGCCTTGCTGTTGAGAAAGGCTGCCGTAGGCAGACATGGCTCTCAAGAGAAGACAGGCTATGTGCACACTGAGCTGCACTTCCTAACCTCCTGCCCAATGTATGACCATCTTAGAGACATATATTTCCCTCAGATTACACAGATCCACAAAGAATTAGAAAACAATCCCGATTTTGATAAACTCCCATATCTACTGGATGAAATAGATTTGTGACCTGTAGCCACAAGAAAAGGTCAACCAGTGAAGAACAAACACCATTGTAAATACAACCCATATTTATGTTTACTTATTTTCCCTTATGTACATGAACCATTTGTACATCGTTACAACACGGTATATATACATAATATGACATTTGTAATGTCTTTATTCTTTTGAAACTTCTGTATGTGTAATGTTTACTGTTAATTTTTATTGTTTATTTAACTTTTGTATATTATCTACCTCACTTGCTTTGGCAATGTTAACACATGTTTCCCATGCCAATAAAGCCCCTTGAATTGAATTGAGAGAGAGAGATATTGTATATCTGTACCTTTTTTTCTGTCTAGTCTGACTAATGTCGTCTACACCAATAATCAGTTGAATAGCTGATCAGTTAGTCACAACACCGGGACAGTGCAGGCTCACCAGACCTAGACGTTATGATCACTGATGCTCCTTTCTCAAACATTGCTATATGTTTGATCTTTGCAACAGGACATGAAATCAGAGGAAGTCTGCTCAGACCTACACCATGTCTGTATTGGTAGGGGGGCAATAAAATGACCAATGTAGAACCACAACTACACAGGTCTGCATGGTGAATCACCATGTCTGGGTCTCAGGGATCTGGGAGTCACTACTACACCAGTAGAAGAAAGAAGGAGGGTACATACTCATATAGCACAGCAGAATCCAACTGCCAACTCCTTTCGTTAGAGCTGAGAGCAGAGCCAATCACAGCTCAGCGTCACTAGACTACACATTCCACTCAGCCGGCAGGCAGGCAACCACCAGGCTGGTGTAGTATAGAGCAGGGATGGCATCTGGTGCCCGCGGCCCCCCTTTTGTAAGCCTGGGATCAATTTTAGTTTTAGGATCTCAGTCGGGGTATCAACTTACTGTTGAGTGTTAGAATAGCAGAATACACAAGGTGCAATTTCAAAATGTGGTTGTGCATCAGCAGCTTTTCTCTTGTTATGTCAGTCACTGACAGTCACTCAATTAACCCATGTCAGCTAAATTGTTTTAGATTGGTAAATTAGTCTAGCCAGCTATCTAAACTTGTAGTAATCATGGTCGAAGTACCAACAGGGGAGCCCCCATTGATTTTGTTAGTCAGTCTCACTCAGATATCATATTAAAAACTGCAAACATTTCTCTCCACCGTATGGCAAAATGTGTAGAATTGCAGGAAATTTGTTATAACACTCCAAAATCTTTTCTCCGCCCCATGGCAAAATGTGTAGAATTTCAGTGAACTTGCTTTAAAACTGAAACATTTTCTCTATGCCAAAATGTGGAGAATTGTGTATGGATGTGGGTACACAGACCGGCGAGCCCTTCATGATGAGTTCAGATTTTTTGTGGCCCCCACCCCCTCAAAGTTGCCATCCCTGGTATACAATATGTGCTTTAACAAACCATCACATGGAATGTTCTTTCACACTACACAGACAGCATTACTAGGACAATGTGTAGCCTAAACTAAAGCCAGGGTAGTGGTTCTACTCTGTCATTATCTAGGGCACTGTGTAGCCTAAACTAAAGCCAGGGTAGTGGTTCTACTCTGTCATTCTCTAGGGCACTGTGTAGCCTAAACTAAAGCCATGGTAGTGGTTCTACTCTGTCATTATCTAGGGCACTGTGTAGCCGTGTAGCCTAAACTAAAGCCATGGTAGTGGTTTTACTCTGTCATTCTCTAGGGCACTGTGTAGCCTAAACTAAAGCCATGGTAGTGGTTCTACTCTGTCATTATCTAGGGCACTGTGTAGCCTAAACTAAAGCCAGGGTAGTGGTTCTACTCTGTCATTCTCTAGGGCACTGTGTAGCCTAAACTAAAGCCATGGTAGTGGTTCTACTCTGTCATTATCTAGGGCACTGTGTAGCCGTGTAGCCTAAACTAAAGCCATGGTAGTGGTTTTACTCTGTCATTCTCTAGGGCACTGTGTAGCCTAAACTAAAGCCATGGTAGTGGTTCTACTCTGTCCTTCTCTAGGGCACTGTGTAGCCTAAACTAAAGCCAGGGTAGTGGTTCTACTCTGTCATTCCCTAGGGCACTGTGTAGCCTAAACTAAAGCCAGGGTAGTGGTTCTACTCTGTCATTCTCTAGGGCACTGTGTAGCCTAAACTAAAGCCAGGGTAGTGGTTCTACTCTGTCCATCTCTAGGGCACTGTGTAGCCTAAACTAAAGCCAGGGTAGTGGTTATACTCTGCCTTCACTATAAAGTGAGCCAGGCCAGGGTCTGGGCTGCCCTAATAAATCCTGTCTCGTTTAGGACTGTCTTTGTGGGCCATTGTTCCCCATATGGGGCAC
The DNA here is from genome assembly GCF_013265735.2 of Oncorhynchus mykiss. Taxonomy (NCBI): domain Eukaryota; kingdom Metazoa; phylum Chordata; class Actinopteri; order Salmoniformes; family Salmonidae; genus Oncorhynchus; species Oncorhynchus mykiss. Next base: position 22,023,818 of record NC_048570.1, read on the forward strand.
ATTAAACACAGGGACTGCAGGTAAATCACAGAGCTGGGCTTACATGCAAGAAGAGCCCACACTAACCAGGAGCAGATTGGAGGAAACACTGCACGCTGGTCTATGGACATCAGCATAAAGGTAGAGAAAGAGGGAAGGAGAGAGAGAGGGTGGAGGGGTGGGGGTTGAGGGAAAGAGGGGGAGGGAAATGGAAAGGGAGAAAGAGAGGGAAAAGAAGAAGAATGGGAAAGAGAACGGGGTATATTGAAAAGAAGGAAGGGAGGGAACAAAGGGGCATAATGGGGCACAAACCATCCAGTGAGAGGTGTGTGTGAGGGGGGAGCTAGGTCAGACAGAGCGAGTGAGAGGAGGGGTGGTTGGCAGTGTTGTTTGGTAGGGGAGGTGCAGGCAGGGTGATTGGGAGGGGAGGTGTCTGCTGTGCCAAACAGACTGTGGCGGCCGCCCCGCCAGGCTGCTCTCCAGAGGAGGGCCTGTAATCCCAGCAGCTCAATTGTGCTGGCCGGCAGGCACTTCCCCACTGCCACGGAGCAGCACAGTCAGCTGACTGGGACTGGCACTGTGGGAGTAGCAGAGACCAGGAGCAGCTACGCTTGCTGCACCTCCTGTTTACTCCACTCTAGCTTTTGCAGCGCCTCGATCACACCGACAGCGTCATTGCGTTTTGATACATTCAATTCCAATGGAACTCTGTGTTTGCCTTGCAGCATTGTGTTGCAGAGGCAGGTGGTTCTGTGAATATGTGTGGTGCATATGTTGGATATATCTAATGAATGCTTCAAATTGTAAGCGTAGACTTGACAAAAATAGTAGCAGAAGGGGAATGTTGAACTGTTGTTGCACACATACCCATTAAAAAGAATAACATAATAATAACATAATAACAACATAATAAAAGTTTGACTGCAGAATGTAATACGCAGCATTGATGCAATGACGCTGTCGGTCTGATCGAGGCGTAAGGCACACATTTCTGCACGCATTGATTCTTTTTTACAAGTTTGTTTGCATCTGGGTAATGTACATGAAGTTGAATCCAAACGTAGCATTCGTCATATGTGTGTGTGCGTGCGTGCGTGTGTGTGTGTGAGTTTGAGCGTTTGTGCATGTTGGATGTGTGTGCGTGTGTGCGTGTGTGTGTGTGCATGTTGAATGTGTGTGTGTGTGTGTGTGTGTGTGTGTGTGTGTGTGTGTGTGTGTGTGTGTGTGTGTGTGCGCGTGCATGTGGGTGTGTGGGTGTGCGTGCGTGCATGTGTGTTTGCGTCTGCAAAAACAGAGCGAGAGAGTGAGTGAGTGCAAGAGCAGACAATGGTGCAGTCAGGCGTGTAATCACAAACCATTTGGGTTTCAGCAGCTAGTGTTCATCAAACATGGTGTACCGTGTCCTTTCTAACTCCCTGAGTCCCACAGATTACCACTTAGTCTCCAGCCGCTTGCCATTATTGCCAATGGAGAAGTAAACTAATCTAATCCCAACTGATTTCACTCAGTCACTGAGTGGTTAATGTCCTGAATGGAGGTGGGGGCAGAGGGGTGCTAAGGGCTGAGGGCATTCTGCAGTCAGGGCTTCCTTAATCCCCACAGCTGCACCTAACAGGGGGACAGACATTTGGGAAAAGGGGTGTGAGAAGGGAGGAAGCCAAAAGCCAAAAACGCAAAGAATGATCAATTCTCCTGTTCATTTATTTTCTTCTTCTCACACCACCAGGCCAGGGCTCAGTGATGTTCTGTGACGAAGCAGCAACATTACTCCAACATTGATTCAACATCCCCATGACTATTACTATCACAAGCTCTACATACTGGTGAGTGAGGAATGAGCGTGAGGTTGAAGAGGGTAAATGGGTGTTCAGGTTATGGGGTAGGGGGTGCTGGGTCCCTGGAGATGTTTACCACAGTCAGCCAGTGAGTCTCTTTCTCAGGAGCCTCTGTAAACCTCCAGTAGCATAGCGGTGTGTTAGAGGTGCCGTCCTGTAGGCTGTGGGCTCTGCAGCCCTGACGGAGCACATTCGTCCCCCTGCTCTGCTGCTCTGCCAGTTGGCAAGCCTAACCCAGGAAACTGTCAGTGTCGATTGAGCTGAGTGGAGGAGCTCCTGCTAGAGGAGTCTTGCTGGTCCAGGGCCCACCTCTCTTTCCAAAGCATGGGAAAAAAGAGCTCCGGCATTCCACAGGTCTGAGCTGCCAACTTCCCCCTGCTGCCCGGGGTTCACAGGGAGCCCTGAATGAGATTAACAAAAGCGTTCTGTTGGACCCCTCTTGGCTGCCTTCCACGTCAACAGCCTGCCAGGTCAAAGGTCACACTAACTACATTCATTCCCAGCAGACCCCTTGCTCCAAACACAGGCTGCCAGTCGCACAAACTCCCAGCTTTCCTTTAATCCCTTGAGATATGTCTGATCTCTCCACATGTTTCTGCTCAATTAAAGCAATATCACACCTTTCAAATGGAATGGAAGGAGAGGGAGAGAGGGAGAGAGGGGAGGAAAAGAGGAGAGAGTACAGGCTAAGGGTGAGAAGTGTGAAAAAGAATGAATTGAAGAACAGAGTGATTGAAATAGAAAGAGAATAAGAAGAATGAATGTTTCTGTGTGAGGCAGTAGCATGGGCTCAGTACCACATGAATCGCTGTACCTGATGAAACTTCCAGAGACAAAGCTCAGAGTCATTACTAATGCAGAATCATTCACTGTACTGTACAAACGCTATACACACACACCTGCTTAGCCATCTTATTCAATCTCGAGGTATTCTAGATAGAGCAATGGATTTCTGAATTACACCAAAGGTTTGAGTTCACCATTTCGTGAACATAATTAATGCCATTCATGTAACATAATTAATGTCATTTATGTGACTGCCTTTCCTGGGTAGAGAAATATCTTGATATCTGACTTATTGAATTTGCTTTTTTTATATTTATTTTACTAGGCAAATCAGTTAAGAACAAATTCTTATTTTCAATGACGGCCTTGGAACAGTGGGTTAACTGCCTTGTTTAGGAGCAGAACGACAGATTTTTACCTTGTCAGCTCAGGGATCCGATCTAGCAACCTTTCGGTCCAAGTCCAATGCTCTAACCACTAGGCTACCTGCTGCCCCCATTAATGCCGGAAGGCTCTGTCTGCAATAAACATGCAGCCTACCCTCAACATGAAACAGTCACTTCTCATCTCTGTAGACAGAGCATCTGAAACTAGTTAAGACAAACAGTCGGCAACGAGAAATAGAGGTGGACCAGCTGAGAGCGAGAGATGTAGGGAAGCAGAGAGGGAGAGATGTAGGGAAGCAGAGAGGGAGAGATGTAGGGAAGCAGAGAGCGAGAGATGTGGGGAAGCAGAGAGGGAGAGACGTAGGGAAGCAGAGAGGGAGAGGAGTGAAAAGAGAGAGACAAAGAGAGAGAGACGTAGGGAAGCTGAGAGCGAGAGACGTAGAGAAGCAGAGAGGGAGAGATGTAGGGAAGCAGAGAGGGAGAGATGTAGGGAAGCAGAGAGGGAGAGACGTAGGGAAGCAGAGAGGGAGAGACGTAGGGAAGCAGAGAGGGAGAGATGTAGGGAAGCAGAGAGGGAGAGATGTAGGGAAGCAGAGAGGGAGAGACGTAGGGAAGCAGAGAGGGAGAGATGTAGGGAAGCAGAGAGGGAGAGATGTAGGGAAGCAGAGAGGGAGAGACGTAGGGAATTAGAGAGGGAGAGATGTAGGGAAGCAGAGAGGGAGAGATGTAGGGAAGCAGAGAGGGAGAGACGTAGGGAAGCAGAGAGGGAGAGATGTAGGGAAGCAGAGAGGGAGAGATGTAGGGAAGCAGAGAGAGAGAGACGTAGGGAAGCAGAGAGGGAGAGACCTAGGGAAGCGGAGAGGGAGAGACGTAGGGAAGCAGAGAGGGAGAGATGTAGGGAAGCAGAGAGGGAGAGATGTAGGGAAGCAGAGAGGGAGAGACGTAGGGAAGCAGAGAGGGAGAGACGTAGGGAAGCAGAGAGGGAGAGACGTAGGGAAGCAGAGAGGGAGAGACGTAGGGAAGCAGAGAGGGAGAGACGTAGGGAAGCAGAGAGGGAGAGATGTAGGGAAGCAGAGAGGGAGAGACGTAGGGAAGCAGAGAGCGAGAGATGTAGGGAAGCTGAGAGGGAGAGACGTAGGGAAGCAGAGAGGGAGAGACGTAGGGAAGCAGAGAGGGAGAGGAGTGAAAAGAGAGAGACAGAGAGAGAGAGAGAGAGAGAGAAAGGAGGAGGATGAGGGGTTTGGAGTAGGAGAGGGAGAGAGGGAGAGGAGTGAAAAGAGAGAGACAGAGAGAGAGAGAGAGAAAGGAGGAGGATGAGGGGTTTGGAGGAGGAGAAGGAGAGAGTGGAGTAAGGGGTGGGGGAGATTCACAGAAAGGATCATACATTTATTTTTTCCACCAGTATTTCTTGTCCTTGATCTGGCTGCTTTTCTTTAAGCTGGATCCAGAACCCCAACCCCCTGCAGAGTCTTACCCCAGAGGAGGGGAGAGCTGGGCGAGGGAGAGACGGCCAGCTGCAGGCTTGACTGGAGCCCTGCACACACACAGAGATGGAGCAGAGAGAAGGGGGGGGGCTGGAAGCAGAGAGAGAGGAGAGAGAGAGAGACACTCGATGACAGCGTGAGTGCAAGGGGGATATACCACTCAAAGACACAACACGGCACCCTGAGAGATTGAGTTTCAAAGTGGCAGAGCTGGAGGGTTTCCAGGGCAATGGACTTCCGCCACTAAGGCCATGCAGCCATGGAACACAACACAGAGCTGACCCCAAACATATGACATAACACACCCGGCCAGCAACAGACTGACGGCAGCATACTGTATGACAGACTTGGTAGATCCCTGCATATGCAGTATGACAGTCCTACTATACAATACAAGGCCTTGTAATACCCAGCTTATGATGACTCATAAACACAGGGTCAATCCAGAACTCAGAATTTGACAGACCTTCCCTACCGCACACAGCTAACATGTTTATCAGACTGCAGACCACAGCCTTCTGTAGGATGTGCGGTCCTTAGCCATGTAGATACTGTTGCAGTGCTTTGTTCACCATAAATCAAACGGCTCTGGGAAACATGAAAGAAATATGTCTTACAGTGTGTGATAGATTAGAGACACCATGGTCCAACATGCTTTAAATACCACATAGACCAAACAGCATGTTATGGGAGAGAGAGGTACAACCAGGTAGCGCTCCTGAGCAATCATGGTATTCCCGTCTGATCAATAGAGGGCGCTAGCACTCAATATGTGAATGAATCTATTGTAAATCATAAAACATATTTCTGTCTTCTTTTATTTGTAGGCTATTCAAAATAGTACATTCATTTGATAAGAATATACTTTGATTTTACATATGAAGTGTGGGACAAACAGACTTCAAAATATATGTTTTCAGCATTAGCAGAGAAAAACTGCTAGTAGTGTGATATTTGGGAGAAGGCATTAAAGTGTGCTCATGCAGAACAAACAGTTCTGTAGTGAGAGAGAACTCTCCTAAGCAAGCAATACATGTATATACACCAACTCAGTGGATGCTGCTCTATTGGGTGCGTTCAGTGTGTGTTGTGCAGAGACATGAACACCAGCTCAGGTGCAGAGTCACATCATGTTTGTGAGCAGCAGAAACGATGCGCCATAAATGTACAGACACACACGCAAGAGACATCGCTATAAATCCACTATAACTCCAACTCCTGACATAATGTAACCAAACAGTACAAATCCCCACCTGACATTTCATGATCTGTTTGATTACTTGTGTGAAATAGTGCCCTCAGTTGCTTTATAAATCACAGGCAATCCCTAAGAGGTAGTGACAGCTGATTTAATGAAACATGGGACGGTCCTGGTGAAGATGAAGTGTGGTGTGTTTTAAATCAAATCAAATAAAATTGTATTTGCCAAATGCGCCGAATACAACAGGTGTAGGTATACCTTACAGTGAAATGCTTACTTACAAGCCCTTAACCAACAATGCAGTTTTAAGAAAAATAAGTATTTACTCAAATTAACTGAAGTAAAAAAATAAATAATTAAAAAGTAATTAAAGAGCAACAATAAAATAATAGTAGCGAGGCTATATACCCGGGGTACCGGTACAGAGTCAATGTGCGGGGGCACAGGTTATTCGAGGTAATTGAGGTAATATGTACATGTAGGTAAAGTGACTGACAAGTCTCTGACCTCCCTATAGGCTGTCTCATCGCTGTCTCATTGCTGTCGGTGATCAGGCCTACCACTGTTGTGTCGTCGGGAAAACTTAATGATGGTGTTGGAGTCGTGCTTGGCCACACAGTCATGGGTGAACAGGGAGTACAGGAGGGGACTGAACATGCACCCCTGAGGGGCCCCTGTGCTGAGGATCAGAGAGGCAGATGTGTTGTTACCTACCTTTACCACCTGGGGGTGGCCCGTCAGGAATTCCAGGATCCAGTTGCAGAGGTAGGTGTTTAGTCCCAGGGTCCTTAGCTTAGTGATGAGCTTTGGGTCCAGAGTGGGGACGATATTCCCCAAAAACATGTCACTTCGATACAGCTATGACTGAAAGTTACTTTTTTTGTGGCAGGTTAGGAGAATTAACATAGCAGGTTAGGAGAATTAGGGTAAGGTTAGGAAAAGGGTTAGGGAAAATGCTCTCCTAACTTGTTACGAAAAGTTACTTCTGGTCATAGCTGTATTGAAGAGGTGTGTTTTTAGGGAGTCCCAGAGGGGACAGTACAACATTAGCCCCAGCCTGGCGACCCTCATCAAGAGACCGGAGCCTCAATGGGTTCTCTCTCTAACAGACTGACACATATAAACCAGACCTGATGACTCTACCTGTCTGCTGCTGGACTATACAGAGGGGTAACAAACAGGACTCAGAGTCTGAAGAGTTTCCTGTGGAACAGAAAAATGAGATAATTCATACATGTAATGGGACCCATTAATCCATGTATTAACTACCCCACACCATACAACAGGGCACAGCCTGGAGAAATAAGACACAGATGAGGAAAGGCCGGGAGAGGCTGAAGAGACACATCAATTAAAGGGTGGTGAGGAGAAAGAGGTGGAAGGGAGGGGAGGAGGGAGGAGGGGAGGAGGGAGGCAACAGCAGTTAGAGTGAGAACAGGAGGAGAGAATAGAGATAGATCTGAGTTTATTGCTATACATGATCTGGGGTGATCTTGAGAATCCGAAAAAGAGGAGAAACACAAAAGAGAAGGTTCTGGGGTGAGAGAGAATGGGCCCCAGTGCAGGGGTGAGAGGGGATGAGGGGTGGGGGATGGGGACAGAGCTGGGGCTGCGTGGTGTGGTGCTAACAGGCCCCTGGGGAGCCGGAAGGCGCTGTAGGACCATATGGGGAACAGTGAAAGAGAGGGAGTGGCGGGCAGGCGGAAGGGAGCCTCAGGGCCTGGGCTGACAGGACTGCACTGCCCCAACTAACCAAACCTCAGCTTCAGCTGTTCCCCTGGAGCCATGGGCCTGCCTGGGGACTAGACACACACACATACATAACAAAAACTAGACACACACACACACAGGACTATACACCACCAGTCTATGTGCAACACAATACACCAGCCGCAGTGAGAATAAGCACTGCACCAGCCATGGAACCAGCAAACTCACAGCTCACCAGCTTGTGGCCGAAACAGGGGAGAGAAGAGCTGGGAGGGTATGGAAAGATACCTTGCACAGTCTCTCAACAATCTTACCTTGCACTTGCAAGCTACACTCTTAGAAAAAGGGTTCCAACAGGGTTCCTCTGCTGTCCCCATAGGAGAACCCTTTTGGGCTCCTGGTACTCCCCTTCTTTGTTCCAGACAGAACCCTTTTGGGTTGGAAAGGGTTCTTACATGGACCCCAAAAGAGTTCTACCTTGAACCAAAAATAGTTATCCTGTGGGGACAGCCAAATAACCATTTTAGGTTCTAGATAGCACCTTTTTTTCTAAGTGTATGGGGCTTATCTTTAGAGCACAATTTACATTAAAATATGACTCAATGTCAGCTAACTGAGCGGTCAGCATAATCCTACATGTTGAGAAACACTGGCCTGTGGTCTAACATCTACATACAGAGGGCACCTATTCTTAGACTCTTTCCTAGACTGATACTGAATGCTTTGAAGGAGCTTTCATGAGGGTTTGGTGGCACCCAATATTGTAGCTCTCAGATGAGCATAAGACTCCTGTCCTCAATCTCCTCAGCAGGTCGTGACAGACAGTGTTGTCCGTCACTGCAATATATTATTGACAGTGTCACTCAATATGTTATATAGAGACTGTGACACACGGTCACACAACCCTCTATCACTTGCTGGCAGGAACCGGTCTTGTCCTGCTCTATCCTCCCCTTAGGGAAGGAATCTGCCATGGCCACAGTGGACTGTCTTCCTGGAGCTCAATAGAACAGTAGCACCTGTCTGTCTCTGTCTCTCTGTAATAATTATTCATGTGTGTCCCACCATTCCATCTTAAGAGCACAATAAGCTGCCTCTCCTCTACTGTCAGGAGCAGCAGCCAGGCAGTGTTCAGTTTTCAGGTTGGGCTGTTATGCTGCAGGCAGGGGTGATAAGGGGAGGAGAGGGGAGGATGTCCCTCCCACCCTGCCTGCCTGTCTATCTGTCTGTCAGCCACTCCCATCCATTGTGTAATCTGTCTGCTGTGTGTCTCTAGCCCCAATTCCCCCAGTACAGCTTGGCGGCTAGAGTGTAGCATATTGTGTAGCATATTCATGAGTGCTACTATGGACTTCTGGTTTTTGAAGAGGATGAGAGATTCTCACTTAGTTTAATGTCTGTCCCAGCTAGGGATAAAGACAGTTCTCTTTCTCCGTCTCTCTCTCTCCATTGCCCCTAACCTATATCAAATCTTCTGTAGTCTGTCTCCCCTCTCTTTCTCTCCCTCTTCCTATAACACTCTCCCTCTCAACAGGCCTCATCTATCAATGTGAACAAAAGGAGAACATACTGTATGCTCATTCAGATTGATTGTATACAAAAATCACAGATTTGTAATATTTAAGAGAAAAAACTGCAGACATAATAACATTTGTAAAAAAAATGTAAGAAAAATAAAATCATAATATATATGTAACGGATGTGAAACAGCTAGTCAGCGGTGGTGCACGCTAAATAGCGTTTCAATCGGTGACGTCACTTGCTCTGAGACCTTGAAGTAGTAGTTCCCCTTGCTCTGCAAGGGCCGCGGCTTTTGTGGAGCGATGGGTAACGATGCTTCGTGGGTGACTGTTGTTGATGTGTGCAAAGGGTCCCTGGTTTGCGCCCGGGTATGGGTGAGGGGACAGTCTAAAGTTATACTGTTACATATATACAGTGGCTTGCGAAAGTATTCACACCCCTTGGCATTTTTCCAATTTTGTTGCCCTTACAACCTGCAATGAAAATAGATTTTTTGGGGGTTTGTATCAATTGATTTACACAACATGCCTAACACTTTGAAGATGCAAAACATTTTTTCTTGTGAAACAAACAAGAAATAAGACAAAATAACTGAATACTTGAGCGTGCATAACTATTTACCCCCCCCTCCCCCCCAAAGTCAATAGTTTGTAGAGCCATCTTTCACAGCAATTACAGCTGCATGTCTCTTGGGGTATGTCTCTATAAGCTTGGCACATCTAGCCACTGGGATGTTAGCTCATTCTTCAAGGACAAAATTGCTCCAGCTCCTTCAAGATGGATGGTTCCGCTGGTGTACAGCAATCTTTAAGTCATACCACAGATTCTCAATTGGATTGAGGTCTGGGCTTTGACTAGGCCATTCCAAGACATTTAAATGTTTCCCCTTAAACCACTCGAGTGTTGCTTTAGCAGTATGCTTAAGGTCATTGTCCTGCTGGAAACTGAACCTCTGTCCCAGTCTCAAATCACTGGAAGACTGAAACAGGTTTCCCTCAAGAATTTCCCTGTATTTAGCGCCATCCATCATTCCTTCAATTCTGACCAGTTTCCCAGTTCCTGCCGATGAAAAACATCAACACAACATGATGCTGCCACCACCATATTTCACTGTGGGGATGGCGTTCTCGGGGTGATGGGAGGTATTGGGTTTGCGCCAGACATAGTGTTTTCCTTGATGGCCAAAAAGCTAAATTTTTGTCTCATCTGACCAGAGTACCTTCTTCCATATGTTTGGGGAGGAGTCTCCCACATGCCTTTTGGCGAACACCAAACATTTTTTTTACTTTTTTCTTTAAGCAATGGCTTTTTTTCTGGCCACTCTTCCGTAAAGCCGAGCTCAGCGTAGTGTACGGATTAAAGTGGTCCTATGGACAGATACTCCAACTCTGCTTCAGGGTTGTCTTTGGTCTCTTTGTTGCCTCTCTGATTAATGCCCTCCTTGCCTGGTCCATGAGTCTTGGTGGCCGGTCCTCTCTTGGCAGGTTTTTGTGGTGCCATATTCTTTGAATTTTTTTATAATGGATTTAATGATGCTCTGTGGGATGTTCAAAGTTTCGGATACTTTTTTAGAACCCAACCCTGATTTGTATTTTTCCACAACTCTGTCCCTGACCTGTTTGGAGAGCTCTTTGGTCTTCACAGTGCCACTTGTTTGGTGGTGCCCCTTGCTTAGTGGTGTTGCAGACTCTGGGGCCTTTCAGAACAGGTGTATATATACTGAGATCATGTGACAGTTCATGTGACACTTAGATTGCACACAGGTGGACTTTATTTAATTAATTATATGACTTCTGAAGGTAATTGGTTGCACCAGATCTTATTCAGGGACTTCATAGCAAAGGGGTTGAATACATATGCACACACCGCTTTTCCTTTTTCTTTTGGACGCATACCTGGTTGAGCGGGGTGTCGGCATTGGAATTCAGAGATGGGGCCTGGGTCCAGGATGTCCCTAGCGGAGACCCAGTACCTCTCCTCTGGGCCATAACCCTCCCAGTCAACCAGGTACTGGAATCCCCTGCCCAGAGGTCGAACCGTCAGGAGACGTCTCACCCTGTACACCGGTTGGCAGTCGATGAGTCGGGGGAGAGAAGTGGGCCTGGAAACAGGAGACAAAGGGCGGTGAGACATGGGTTTAGATCTAGACACATGAAAAGTAGGAAATATATGGAGGGTACAGGGCAACAGAGGACGAACAGCAGAGGGATATTGATTTGGAGCAGGGGGGAAAGGTCTCGGCTTCTGGGGGTGTAGCCACGGGGCTATAGTGGCATGCCAGCGCATCCGGCTTAACCTCCTTGGGTACCAGTCGGTGTTCTGGATCGAAGTGGCCCAGGACTTACTGAACCCCTCCCGGAGGTCTTGGTACTCCACGGGAATGGCGGAGAAGTTCGGGGCAATTTCCAAGCTCCCAGGAAGATGTCCTGGGGCAGGCAGAGCTGATTTCAGGCAATGGGCATGGCAGAACAGGCTCCAGCCTACGATGGCACCAGTAGATTAGTCAATCGAGGGATTGTGTCGCTGGAGCCAAGAGAATCCCAATACCACAGGAACCTGGGGAGACTCAATTAGCCGGAATTCGGATCGTCTCGCTGTGGTTCCCCCGACACTCGTAGGTTGATGGGGGTGGTATGGTGATTGACCTGGCTTATAGAGCGCCCGTTCAGCGCCCTAACATCCATGGGAATGGAGAGGGTTGAGTGGGGATGCTCAGCTCGGACAGCTCAGCTCGGGTAACATCCATAAGACTTATATTGGCCCCTGAGTCGATGAGTATCTGGAGAGTCTTGGACTGGTCACCCCATAGCAGGGTGGCATGGAGAGGGGGGTGAGTAGAGGGAGAACAACATTATCCTTAAATCCCACCAGAGTACTCATTCCTACCAATGAGCTAGGTCTCTTGATGGGACAGGGATACACATAATGACCGGCAGTACGGCAATACAGACGACTCTGGGTGTTAAGTCTGCATTGGCTGGAGACAGCCTAGCCCTGCCGAGCTGCATCGGCAACTCGGCTCATTCCGAGGGGAACGAAGAAGGCTGCAGCTCGATAACGAGAAAGCACTGGGAGAGAAAGGCCCAGAAGGTTCTGGAATCTCCATCGTAGTGCTTCGGTGGAGTTAAGCAGGGTTCCCGGGAAACCGGGGGGACAGCACTGCTACCAGCTGGGTTACTGAGGGGCTGGGAGGATACCGTCGCGGTAGGCTGCCTAGTAGGCAACCCACGGAATTGCTCACGCAAAGCGTCCAATGCTATGTCGTGACGTTCGGCCACATCCTGGAACCCTTCCATCAGACCACGAAGCAACTCCTCGTGTCTACCAATGAGGACTCCCTGGGAGGTGATGGCGTTGCGGAGCTGGTCCAAGTCTGCTGGGTCAGTCATGGCCAGTTCGTACTATCAGGTTTCAGGTAAGACCCAAGTGCAGACTGTGTTGAAGTAACAATGTACAGTATATTGCAACAACAGGGGCAGGCAAATGACAGGTCAAGGCAGGCAGGGGTCGATAATCCAGAGTAGTGGGACCAAGGTACAGGATGGCAGGCACGCCCAGGGTCAGGTCAGGCAGAGGTCAGTAATCCAGAGTAGGGGCAAAGGCACAGGATGGCATGCAGTCTCAGAGTCAGGACAGGCAAGGGTCAAAACCAGGAGGACGACAAAAAGAGAGACTGGGGAAAAGCAGGAGCTGATACAAACCGCTTGTTGACTTGACAAACAAGATGAACTGGCACAGACAGACAGAAAACACAGGTATACCCAGGGGATAAGTGGGGAAGATGTGCAACACCTGGAGGGGGGTGGAGACAAGCACATGGACAAGTGAAACAGATCAGGGTGTGACAGAGTCAATACATGTTAGAATCCCCTTTGGAAGCAATTACAGCTGTTCATCTTTCTGGGTATGTCCTTAAGAGCTTTGCACACCTGGATTGTACAACGTGCCCATTTTTAAAAAAGTCTTCAAGCTTTGTCAAGTTGGTTGTTGATTATTGCTTAACTTGTTATGGCTGCAATCCCAATACCGGGATCGATATGACAACTACCAGTGAAAATAGAGGGCGCCAAATTCAAACCACAGAAATCTCATAATTTCAATTCCTAAAACATACATGTGTTTTATATCATTTTAAAGGTAATCTTGTTGTTAATCCCACCAAAGCACTACAAACGATTATGTTAGGTCTCCACCAAACCACAATAAGCACAGACATTTTCCAGCTAAATATAGCATTAACAAAAAGCACAAATAAAGATCAAATTAATCACTAACCTTGAATTATCTTCATCAGATGACACTCATAGGACTTCATGTTACACAATACATGCATGTTTTGTTTGATAAAGTTCATATTTATATAAAAAAATTCTGAGTTTACATTGGCTATTTAGATTCACTAGTTCCAAAAACATCAAGTGATTTTGCATAGCCACATCGTTTCAACAGAAATACTCATCATAAATGTAGATGATAATACAAGTTATACACATGGATTTATAGATATACCTCTCCTTAATGCAACCGCTGAGTCAGATTTCAGAAAAAGTTTACGGAAAAAGCAACACATGCAATAATCTGAGACGGCGCTCAGAACAGAAGCCAAATTAGCCGCCATGTTGGAGTCAACAGAAACCAGAAAATACATGATAAATGTTTCCTTACCTTTGATGAACTTCATCAGAATGCAGTCCTAGGAATCCCAGGTCCACAATAAATGCTTGATTTGTTCGAAAATGTCCGTTATTTATGTCCAATTAGCTACTTTGGTTGGCGCGTTTGGCAAACAATTCCAAAGTCACAAAGCGTGTCCACTATAACGAGACGAAATGTCCAAAAGTTCCGTAACAGTCAGTAGAATGTTGTACTGAATCAATCTTTAGAATGTTGTTTACATACATCTTGAATAACGTTCCAACCGGAGAATTAGAATGACTTCAGATGACCGGTGGAACGCAGGGCCTTCCCCTGCGTGCATAGTGAATGCATGGTCAACTCGTGGCAGTGGTGACTATTTCCTGTGTCATTCGACCCCCCTTCACATTAGAGTCATCAGACAAAGTTCTATTGACTGTTGGCATCCAGTGGAAGGCGTAGGAAGTGAAAACTAATCCATATCTCGCTGTAATTTCAATGAGAGCCTGGTTGAAGATGTGCCACCCCCAGAAAAAAAACAGAAGTGGAATTTCTCAGGTTTTTGCCTCCTATATGAGGTCTGTTATACTCACAGACATAATTCAAACAGTTTTAGAAACTTTAGAGTGTTTTCTATCCAATACTAATAATAATATGCATATATTAGCAGCTGAGACTGAGGAGCTGGCCGTTTACAATGGGCACCTTTTCATCCAAGCTACTCAATACTGCCCCTGCAGCCATAAAAAGTGAACAGCCATTTTCAAGACTGGCAAGAGATTTTCAAGCCTATTTAAGTCAAAACTATAATTATGCCACTCAGCATAATGTATTCTTGGTAAGCAACTTCAGTGTATATTTGGCCTTATGTTTTGGGTTATTGTTATTGCATTTCTCTCCCAGTGTCTGTTGGAAAGCAGCCTGAACCAGGCTTTCCTCTAGGATTTGCCCGTGCTTTGCTCTATTGCGTTTATTTTTATCCCCCAAAAACTCCCTAGTTCTTGTCGATGACAATCATACCCATAACACAATGCAGCCACCACCATGCTTGAAAATAAGAGTGATACTCAGTGATGTGTTGTGTTGGATTTTCCCCAAATGTAACGCTTTATATTCAGGACAAAAAGTAAATTTCTTTGCCACATGTTTTGCAGTTTTACTTTAGTGCCTTATTGGAAACAGGATGCATGTTTGGAATACTTGTATTCTGTACAGACTTCCTTCTTTTCACTCTGTAATTTAGGTTAGTACTGTGCAGTAACTACAATGTTGCTAATCCATTCACAGTTTTCTCCTATCACAGCCATTAAACTGTAACTGTTTTAAAGTCACCATTTGCCTTATGGTAAAATCCATGAGTGGTTTCCTTCTTCTCCGGCAACTGAGTTAGGAAGGACGCCTAAATCTTTGTCGTGACTGGGTGTATTGATACACCATCCAAAGTGTAATTAATATCTTCACCATGCTCAAAGAGACATTCAATGGCAGATTTTTTTAGGTGCCCTTCTTTGAGAGGCATTGGAAAACTTCCTGGTCTTTGTGGTTAAATCTGTGTTTGAAATTCACCACTCGACTGAGGGACCTTAGAGATAATTGTATGTGTGGTGGTACAGAGATGTGGAGGTCATTCAAAAAAAATGTAAACACTATTATTGCTCACAGAGTGGGTCCATACAACTTATTATGTGACTTGTTAAGAACATTTTTACTCCTGAACTTATTCAGGCTTGTCATAACAAAGGGGTCGAATACTTATTGACCCAAGACATTTAAACTTTTCATCTTGAATTAATTTGTAAAAAAAATGTATTAAAAAAACATAATTCCACTTTGACATTATGGGATATTGTATGTATGAATACACAACAAAATGTGGAAAAGTAAAGGGGTGTGAATACTTTCTGAAGGCACTGTACATAAATATTTCAAATGAGGTACTTACCAGGCTAATAAAGATAAACAATCGTCACAATTCCTCTTTTTCGTGGATGGTAAAAAGGGGACATGTTAGCAACCAATTACATTAATGACTACATTGTTCAATGTTTACAGTACGTTATGAAGCCCATGCTTTTTCTGTGTAGTAATATATAGATTATAGAACACCATCTCTTTCTAAAGCCATATAGAATAGCTATGTCTCGGCATGTAAAAAATTCCTTAATTTCCAGTCCGTCACATGAAACTCACGTTATTAGTTTCACACTCAAAATGATGTACAGAAAGGTTACTTAAGTGAAACGATCAGGCTTTTAGTTTTAACGAGTGCATATATCATAAAGCAATCTGAGAGCAATAATCGTCCATCATTACTGAGGCGACGCCACAGCTTAGGGGAACTAGCTCAGAGAATGGAAAACAGATTTTGAGAGGGGGAGGGAGGGTGGGGGTGTGCTTGTGTGAGTATATATTTATGTATAGCTGTGCTGGGAGACCATGTATATCTGAACAAGAAAGAGTGAATATGTGTGTGTGTGTGTGTGTGTGTGTGTGTGTGTGTGTGTGTGTGTGTGTGTGTGTGTGTGTGTGTGTGTGTGTGTGTGTGTGTGTGTGTGTGTGTGTGTGTGTGTGTGTATGCTTGAATGCGGGCATGTTTCTCCTAGTCCCTGGGCGTAAGGTGAGAGGGTTGTTGTGTGCTGTATTTTACTGCGCTCCAGCCTGTGACTGAACCAGACTTTTAATTGCGGTTGTGGAGGTGGTAGGGTTGGGGGTGGTGGGAGGGGCTGCCAGGCCAGGCTGCTCGTCACCCTGCTGCCGTGCCGTGTGCTGCTGGGAGTCAGGGCAGGTCCTGATCCTGCTCCCCCTCCCCTGGGGCTCCTGGACCCACACACGGTCACCACTTCTCTTCCCCCTGACGCTGCACACCTGAGGCCCCCGCACCACACTGCACCACCACCACTCCTCCCTGCCCCTCCTGCCCAAGCACACCCTCCACCCCCCACCATCCCTGCACCCACCAGCCCAGCTGACATTATACAGCTCACAGCGCTTGTCTATATGTGTCGGCTGATCAATAGGCCTGACTCGGAGCCTATCGACGCTGGCATCGGCCTCATTGATCACATCCATTCTCCATGGCTGGCTTTTCAAAGATAATTGGGCCCAGGAACCTGCCTCCTTATGAGTGACAGTTGGCTGAAATGATAATCAACTGGATCTGCTCCAAACACAATCCCAGCAGGAGTAGAAGGGCTGGGGGTAGAAGGGAAGGGATTCCCTGTTGAAAATCACCACCACTATTATTACCACTATCACTATCATCACCACCACTATCAACACCATCACCACCGCTTTCACCAACACTATCTCCACTATCACTACCACTATCACTACCACAATCATCACCTACACTATCACTACCACAATCCTCATAATCGTCACAGTCACTATCATCACCACTAGCACAATCATCATAATCATCACTATCTTCACCACCACTACCACAATCATCCCCTCCACTATCACTACCACAACCATCCCCTCCACTATCACTACCACAATCATCATCACCACCACTATCACCACCATCACCTCCACTATCACCACCATCACCACCACTATCACCACCATCACCTCCACTATCACTACCACAATCATCCCCTTCACTATCACTACCACAACCATCACCTCCACTATCACTACCGCAATCATCATCACCACCACTATCACCACCATCACCTCCACTATCACTACCCCAATCATCCCCTTTACTATCACTACCACAATCATCATCACCACCACTATCACCACCATCACCTCCACTATCACCACCATCACCACCACTATCACTACCACAACCATCACCTCCACTATCACTACCACAATCATCATCACCACCACTACCACAACCATCACCTCCACTATCACTACCACAACCATCACCTCCACTATCACTACCACAATCATCATCACCACCACTATTACCAGCATCACCTCCACTATCACTACCACAATCATCCCCTTCACTATCACGACCACAATCATCCCCTCCACTATCACTACCACAATCATCATCACCACCACTATCACCACCATCACCTCCACTATCACTACCCCAATCATCCCCTTCACTATCACTACCCCAATCATCCCCTTCACTATCACTACCACAACCATCACCTCCACTATCACTACCACAATCATCATCACCAACACTACAACTACTGCTATTGCAAATCGTACTATGGCTTCTACTGCCACCACCACGTCAACAATATATAATGCCACCACTACTGCTATTGCTACTACTATTACTACAGCCTCCTCCTGCTCAGTATTAGAATGAGTGTCTGTGAGATGATGAAGCACTTTAATAAAGGAAAGGCTAATGGTATTAGTAATATTGATATTCATTATGATATGGCCTGGACTAACCCCATTATGTTCCCATTAGAGGTAATAACATATACTGCCACCTCATTTGTTTCACTGACCACTTGTGCATATGCAGAATTAAATGGGTTGCAGTAATGACAAAGAGACAGACAAATTCAATACATTGATGTTATATTAGAAAATGAAGAGCTGACCGTGGGTAAACAAACTAACAAACCAGACCCTGAACCAGAAAGCAACATTCACATTCAAAAGAGGTAGAGCGTCCATGTAAAATATTGACTAGGAAATCAATAGATGTATTCAAATGTGTGCAAATACAGGTATGCTACATGGAAATCAATTGCATATAGCATATTAAGTGGCTTATCTCTATTGACGATCCATCCAGTTAAAAGCTAGCCTTCACTGGCAGACAGACAGACAGACAGACAGACAGACAGACAGACAGACAGACAGACAGACAGACAGAGACAGACAAAGCTGCTATCCCATCAGCAGGCTGGTCTACACCACACTACAACATGCCCCTCTTTATTTCATCCCCAGTCTCCATCTCCAAGCCCCCTGCCCCCCCTAGCCCCCCTCGCTCAGCCCAAACCCCCAGCGTGTTAGTGTGCCCCTGTGCTCGGTCTGTCAGTCCAGCCGCTCACCAGCTCACTACTGAGAGGCATTATGCTAATGTATGGGCCTCTCTCTCTCCCTGGCCCTTCACTGCTCACTGGATGGTCTTGCCTTAGGGCCATGCTGCTTGTTTTGACAGAACATCCCCTGATACTTGGGATTAGTCCAGCTTGTTTGGCTAAACTAGGAGGGGGATCTTATGGTACTTTGAGTTTTTGGAGGCTCCGCTGTAGCCAGATGCCTCCTGCTTTCATCCCCAGCAGGATAGACCCTGCTCTCTCCCCCAAGGGCTGCCCACAGACATGGGCACCAGCAGCACCACAGTCAGTGGTGTCAGCATGGAGACAGATACAGCACAGACAGACAGTCACGCACTATTTTGTACAACTTCCAGAAACAGCACAGATACAAAGCTCACACATAATCTCATACAGTACAATATCCATGAAAAAAGACAGATGCAGCCATAACAGACACGCTGTCCAAAGTATACGCACACACACACACACACACACACACACACACACACACACACACACACACACACACACACACACACACACACACACACACACACACACACACACACACACACACACACACACAGACACACACACTTACATTACAACAACTCTGCTGTGATTTCTTCTTGCCAGTCACATTCTTCATAGCATGAGATTAATGTATGTCAAACCATTCAAAATGAGTAGAGATGCAGGTACTTGTGTAATGATATAATGTTAATGCTCCTCAATGCTCTGAGGGACACATTACATGAGGAAGTCTTTTTTTATGGCAACATTCCTGCTCTACATTAATGGAGGCGTTGGGCTGCTATCCCTTTGAGAAAGGCTTGACCTTCTCTATTAAAATGGCTGACCTGTGATCCTGGGTTCAAGCAGCCGGTATGCACATTAACGTCATGTTCCATGCTTTAACGCCTAAAGAGGGGAAAGAGAATAAATAAGGTGGGCAGAAGTAGTGATCTCCCTTTCAGCAGCCGTCCCTAGCAGGAGGCCGCACTATATTCTATCCAGTAATGTCAGGAGGGCTGAAGTAGTCAAGGAAGTCCTCCCATTGAACTGCTCTTCTGTTTCTAGGCAGAAACGTACTGGTTCTTCACTGGCTCGTTGATCTATGTCCCAAAATAAGTGTGTAAAACAGATTTGAATCTTAGCAGTCCTTTTCTTTTAGTGTGGTGTAACAGCATCCGACAGATGCAAGAGGATGAGGAAGAGGGGGCAAACCTGGGATGCTCATCAGTGGCAGGGAAATGGAGGTGAACCCTTCTAACTGAAACATGTAGGAAGCAACAAATCAAATCAAATCAAATTGAAATTTGTCACATGCCCCGAATACAACAGGTGTAGACCTTACCTTGAAATGTTACATACAAGACCTTAAGCAACAATGCAGTTCAATAAATAGAGTTGAGAAAATATTTACTAATTAAACTAAAGTAAAAAAAAATATATATAAATTCAAAAGTAACACAATAAAATAACAATGACAAGGCTATATACAGGGGGTACCGGTACCGAGTCAATGTGCGGGAGTACAGGTTAGTCGAGGTAATTTGTACATGTAGGTAGGGGTAAAGTGACTATGCATAGATAATAAACAGCGAGTAGCAGCAGTGTAAAAACAGAGGGGGGTCAATGTAAAAACACATCAAACTCCTATCCCTCAATGTCAAACCGACAGGAGGAGAGGAGAGAGAAGAGGAGAGGAGAGGAAGGCATCTCTCTAGAGGGGCAGGTCACTGAGGCGCAGGGGTGATGTCAGCCTATTAAACTGATTTCACAGGTTCCCTTAACGAAGCCTCTGGCATGTTAAAGGGCAGGAAGCATCCTATTTCACCCTTTTCTTCTCTTCCCCTTTAAGCTGAGACTTATCGACAGCTCCTCACAAACAGGCGTGAAGAAGGGCAGCTGCTGGGGTAGCCCTCTCAGGACCCCACGGCGGCCTTGCCGAAAACACAGGTGGTATTCTACACCAGTCCTGAGCTCTTTAATACCCAGCAAACCTACATTTTCCTCCCATCTCATCTCTCCTTCTCTGCCCCCTTTGCAGGAAGGGTCAAAGGAAACCTGATCCTAAATGTTGAGCATTGGAGCACTGGGGTCTCGAGTTCTCCCTCACACCTTGCATGAAACAGCTACAGCCAGATCGTCCTTCAATTTCAATTTAAGGGGCTTTATTGGCATGGGAAACATATGTTTACATTGCCAAAGCAAGTGAAATAGATCATAACAGAAGTGAAATTAACAGTAAAACTGGATCTGTAAACATTACACTCAAAACGTTTTAAAGTGTCATATTATGTCTATATTCAGTGTTGTAATGATGTGCAAATAGTTAAAGTACAAAAGGGAAAATAAATACACATAAATATAGGTTGTATTTGCAATGGTGTTTGTTCTTCACAGGTTGCCCTTTTCTTGTGGCAACAGGTCACAAAAATTGTTGCTGTGATTGCACACTGGGGTATTTCACCCAATAGATATGGGAGTGTATCAAAATGGGATTGGTCTTCAAATTCTTTGTGGGTCTGTGTAATCTGAGGGAAACATGTGTCTCTAATATGGTCATACATTTGGCAGGAGGTTAGGAAGTGCAGCTCAGTGTGCACATAGCCTGTCTTCTCTTGAGAGCCATGTCTGCCTTTGGCGGCCTTCCTCAACAGCAAGGCTATGCTCACTCAGTATGTACATTGTCAAAGATTTCCTTCATTTTGGGTCAGTCATCGTGGTCAGATATTCTGCCATTGTGTACTCTCTGTTAAGGGCCAAATAGCATTCTAGTTTGCTCTGTTTTTTTTTGTAAATTCTTACCAACGGGTCAAATAATTATCTTTTTGTTTTCTCATGATTTGGTTGGGTCTAATTGTGTTGTGGTGGTGGGGCTCTGTCGGGTCTATTTGTGTTTGTCTCTCTCTATCTATATGTTCTCTCTCCCCCTCATATCTCTTCCCCCCTCCTCTCCGCTCTCTCTTTATCTGCTGGGTCTTCATCCCTCTCTGTGTTCTCTGCTGTTTCCAGACTGTTCCTTCCATCAGTAGCGGTCCCTGCAGCATACTGTTAACTTTACTGCAGACAAATTCATTGTGAAATATGAAACGAAATTGAGTCACCAGAGTCGTATCCACAAATTGTTATTTGTGTATCACACCAAAGACTAATCTAGTTCACTTACCTCTTGAGTGAACTGCCTTCCCTCCATCTTTACCTTGACAGGAGAGAAAGGCCTGTGATGGAACCTACTGTAGTACGATTTAGCAACAAGGCTCTCTGGGCTAATGGGAGTTCACCATCAACGCAACACAAATTACGCTCAGAAAAACACTAGGCCTTTACCAAACTGTATGATGTGAGCATGATTATTCCAGCCTTACAAAGGCAGTGTCCAACACTGCTTAAAAGCCCTGTTTATTCATAGCACAGTTTGCTCTGTCTGTCATTTAGAGGTCAGTCATTTGAATAGTCCCCAGTACACACCACTGCTGTCCCTTTGCCGAAGAGTTAAAACAGCCCACAAAACACTGACTTCAAAAGAGCCCAGCATCAAATGATGCATTTCAAATTTGACAAAAGTACTTCATAGCAATAGGTCTGACAGAATATGCAGCCAGCTGTACAATGTACAGGATTAAAAGTATAAATCACACTGAGCTGTGTTTGTGTCAAAAAGGAGAGAGGAGAGAGGGGGAGAGGGGAGAGAGGGAGAGGGGAGAGAGGAGAGAGGGGGAGAGGGAGAGGGGAGAGAGGGAGAGGGGGAGAGGGAGAGGGGGAGAGAGGGAGGGGGAGAGGGGGAGAGAGGAGAGAGGGAGAGGGGGAGAGAGGAGAGGGGGGAGAGAGGGAGAGGGGAGAGAGGGGGTGAGGGGAAGAGGGAGAGGGAGAGGGGGAGGGGGAGAATGGGAGAGGGGGAGTGAGAGAGGGGGGATAGAGAGCAAAAGAGAGAGTGATAGTGAGCTGAGAACAGAGCAAACAGGCTTTGTTTTAATTACGAGTGCGAAAAAGGCAGATATAAGCAGAGATTCAGCTCGTTAGACCATCACTTTGGATCAAACACCATATTTACATATCAGATTAAACCCCTCACATAAACGAACGAACGGTGAGATCTGAGCTGAGATCTGTAAAGGCAACACTAATGAGAGGGAGCCGTCTTTCTGCTCACATTCAGTAAACAGAGGAACACTGTGGCAAAAACAGCTTATCTTTAACTATTAGGGCACACAATGGCTGAAGACATAATGCGTACAGAATTTGAGTTAGAATAGCTAGTTATAGCTACATAAGAACTAACTCAAGAGAGCAAGAGCAAATATTACATTACACAACATATGGAAGGCAAACCCCTTGTGGATTTGGAACGTTAAAAGAGAGTTGAAGGATTAAAGCGTAGACATTTACAGACTGTTTAGCAAGCCAGCCAATTAGAGGGCCTGTCAGGTCAGAGTGCATTATGGGAGGTGGTAGGAGTTTAGTAGCAGCACAAATACACTGTCAGGACTGGCTCCCCTTTCATCCGCTGTCTTTCTTCTCTCCCCTTTATTCTCTCCATCTTTAGAGAGAGAAGTGGTAGCTTTGTGGCTCAAGGGATCCAAAAGGCCGGCCATCATTATTCTTTCCCAGATGCCAGTCTCAGTGCCCCGGCACCCCTTTCTCCTCCCTCCTTCCTCCCCCTCTTCCCTCTCTCTATGCCTCCGCTCAGAGAGCTACACAAACACACCAGTCGGGGGCAGACTCTTTACTGTATTGAACAAAGACTTCTGAGAATGAAAACTCCATTAACACAGACTGGGTCTTCTGTCTCAGCCGTCATATGAGTGTGAGAGTGGGAGACTAAAACATAGCCAGGCAGAAGGACAAACAGCCCTGGCTGATTACAGGAGCAGAGAGCAGCCAGCATGCCTGGGGGGTTAAAAGCACACCTCTGGCCTGGCCCATCACAGGCCTGTTTGAAGAAATAATAGAACATGTTACACATGTGTAATCACACACTACACCCAAAGGCACTCTGTGTCTATATTTGACAGATAAAAGAATACAGTATGAGAAAGGGAAAAAAATCTATGCTCATTGTAATAACAGCAGATGGTGATGGAGATAAGGCAAACCACTAGGAGCGGAGATTAAGAGGGTATTTCTTATTGCTGTGCATCAGTGATACCAACTGATAAGAATGTCCCTCTTCCCAAGAATTCCAAGGTAACCTGCCTAAATGGCTTTCGTCCCGTAGCACTCACATCTGTAATCATGAAGTGCTTTGAAAGTCTGGTCATGACACACATCAACATCATCATCCCCAACACCCGAGACCCACTCCAATTCGCATACCGCCCCAACAGATCCACAGATGACGCAATCTGTACTGCACTTCACACTGCCCTCTCCGACCTGGACAAAAGGGGAAACAACTATGTGAGAATGCTGTTCATACACTACAGCTCAGCGTTCAACATAATCCAATCTAAGCTCATCAACAAGCTCGGGACCCTTGAACTAAACACCTCCCTCTGCAACTGGATCCTGGACTCCCTGGCTGGCCCCAGGTGGTGAGGGTAGGCAACAGTGCCTCCGCCACGCTGACCCTCAACACGGGGCCCCTCAGGGGTGCGTGCTCAGTCCCCTCCTGTACTCCCTGTTCAACCACGACTGCGTGGCCGCGCATGACTCCAACACCATCATCAGGTTTGCTGATGACACGACCGTAGTAGGCCTGATCACAGATGGCAATGAAATAGCCTACAGAGAGAAGTTCAGAGACTTGGCAGTGTGGTGAAAGGAAAACAATCTCTCCCTCAACATCAGTAAGAGTAAGGAGCTGATCGTGGACTACAGGAGAAAGAAGGGAGAGCATGCCCTCATCCACATTGACGGGGCTGTAGTGGAGCGGGTTGAAAGCTTCAAGTTCCTTGGCGTCCACATCACTAAGGATTTAACATGGTCCACACCCACCCACACAGTCATGAAGAATACACGACACTGGCTCCTCCCCTTCAGGGGGCTGAAAATATTTGTAATGGGCCCTCGGATCCTCAAAAAGTTCTACAGCTGCACCATCGAGAGCATCTTGACTGGCTGCATCACAGCTTCGTATGGCAAATGCAGTGTCCTCAACCACAAAGCACTACAGAGGGTGGTGCAGTCAGCTCAGTACATCATTGGGGGCAAGCTCCCTGCCATCCAGGACCTCTATATCAGGCGGTGTCAGAGGAAGGCCCTAAGAATTGTCAAAGACTTCAGCCACCCAAGCCATAGACTGTTAGCTCTACTACCATCTGGCAAACGGTACTGGAGCATTGGCTCTGGATCAACAGGCCCGAGGCAGCTTCTGCCCCCAAGCCATAAGACTGCTAAATAATTTATTAAATGGTTACATGGACTATCTGCGTTGTCCCTATCTTACACTGTTTCTATACACATTCACAATACCATGCATACGCACTATATACACAGTCATAAACACTACACTGACACTCTCACAAAAAAAGTCACACACATTCACACACACTACATACGCACACACACGCATACCGACACAACACACACACATACATACACGCGCACACACACATATACACACACATACACAGTTTCACACTGATCCCATACTGCTGCTCCTCTGTTTTTTATTTGTATTCTTATTATTACCTATTCTGATGCCTAGTCACTGTACCCTGGCTTTATGTACATACCTACCTCAAATACCTTATTATTATCTATTCTGATGCCTAGTCACTCTACCCTGCCTTTATGTACATACCTACCTCAAATACCTTATTATTACCTATCCTGATGCCTAGTCACTCTACCCTGCCTTTATGTACATACCTACCTCAAATACCTTATTATTACCTATCCTGATGCCTAGTCACTGTACCCTGCCTTTATGTACATACCTACCTCAAATACCTCAAGTATCTCTGCACATTGATCTGGTACTTGTACTCCCTACACCATTTGTATTTGGTGCATTTAAATGGTTTTGTTTTTATTTTATCTTCCACTGTACTGACTGGATGAGAGTCTTGGCGATGAGTGCTGTACCACTCATCTCAGTTATCTGCAATGTTAACGTCACGGCAATGCCTGCCTGAATGTCTTCAGACTGAAACACTGCAAAGACAACCATTTAGACATAAAACAGACACATAAACAAAAAAGGAAGGAAGGCATAAAAAGGAAAAAAGGAAATGAAAGAGGGGAGAGGAAGAAATAATAAAGGGTGGGGGGGTGAAAAAGGAAGTCAATTATGCATTCTGAACCTGGCCGATGTGGTCCTCAGGGAACTGCCTCCGCACCTCAGGGTCTGTAAATAATTGACAGATAATATTAATTGGCTTTGGTTTAGTGAGCAAGCTGAGTATCACACATTAATATTTGATCAGAAGATGATAGGGACCCTGGCAGGGGATCCGAAGGGGCAGCTGAGGCTGTTTTGTTGATTAGGCCAGAGAAGGGAAGAGATGGAAGCAGCCCCGTTTCCTCTCCTCTCCTCTGCTCCTCTTCCCTGCTCCAGACACACACAGACTGAGACACAGAGCCATGGTTTGATGCTTCTGTTAGCTCCAGGCTGCTGTCCTGCCCAACCTCCTACCGGCAGCAAATTGCCTGCTAGTTGTTTCGCCAAACAGAGAAAAAAGGGGGAGGACTTTCAGAGTTCCTTTGATTGTTATTTTATTAGCGTGCATGTTCGAGCTGCAGCCAGCAGACGATGATGTGATATCCAGAAATATTCTAGTGAGAAAGCCTCTGTTCTCACTTCTCTGATGTTCCAGAGGCATCTTCATAACACAGCCCCATCACCCCTGCTACTGGAGGGAGGTGGACACATCTAGACCAATAATAAGGAACGAACTAACACATCGCAGGGTCAAAACAACGCATGGAACAACACAATAACCACAACAACACATTAAGATCTGAATCAAATTTTATTGGTTGTGTAGACATATTTTGTCGATGTTATCGCAGGTGCAGTGAAATGCTTATGTTTCTAGCTCCGTCAGTGCAGTAATACCTAACAATACAAAACAATACACACAAATCCCCAATTTTATTTGAAAGAAACTAAGAAATATCACAACAAGCAAAGTCCGAGTTCAGAATACAAATATACACTGAGTGTACAAAACATTGACATAGACTGACAAAACAATTAAATAGGACTGACCAGGTGAAAGCTATGATCCCTTATTGATGTTGCATGCTAAATCCATTTTAGTTTGAGTGTGTCAAGAGCTGCAGTGCTGCTGGATTTTTCACGCTCAACAGTTTCCTGTATGTATCGAGAACGGTCCACCACCCAAAGGACATCCAACCAACTTGGCACAACTGTGGGAAGCATTGGAGACAACATGGGCCAGCATCCCACTCCCAACGCTTAAGAAAAACATACTTTAACCTCTTGATGCCAGGGGGCACTATTTTTATGTTTGGAAAAATAACGTTCCCAAACTAAACAGCCTATTTCTCAGGACCAGATGCTAGAATATGCATATAAATGACAGCTTAGGATAGAAAACACTCTGAAGTTTCCAAAACTGTAAAAATATTGTATGTGAGTATAACAGAACTGATATTGCAGGCGAAAGCCTGAGAAAAATCCAATCAGGAAGTGACTCTTATTTTGAAACCTTGTGTTCCTATGCATCCTTATTGACCATTGAAAGGGATATCATCCCGGTTCCTTATTCTATGGCTTCCCTAAGGTGTCTACAGCCTTTAGACATAGTTTCAGGCCTTTATTTTGAAGAATGAGTGTGAACGACCACATTACGTAAGTGGTCAGGAGGGGGCTCTCAGAGTGATTTTTGCGCAAAAGAGAGAGGCGGCCATTGTTCCTCCCGGTCCTAGTGAAAAGCCAACTGTCCCGGTTGATATATTATCGAATAGATATTTGAAAAGCACCTTGAGGATTGATTCTAAAAAACGTTTGCCATGTTTCTGTTATGGATATCATTTGGAATTTTGAAAATGTGCAAATAAATTCATTAAAAATACTACAATGGGATTTTCTGTATTTTTTTTCTCATTTCGTCTGTCATAGTTGAAGTGTACCTATGATGAAAATTACAGGCGTCTCTCATCTTTTTAAGTGGGAGAACTTGCACAATTGGTGGCTGACTAAATACTTTTTTGCCTCACTGTATGTACATATAAATATATGGATGAGCGATGGCCGAACGGCATAGGCAAGATGCAGTAGATGGTATAGAGTACACTATATACACATGAGATGAGTAATGTGGGGTATGTAAACATTATATAAAGGGACATTGCTTAAAGTGACTAGTGATACATTTATTACATCCAATTTTTTATTATTAAAGTGGCTAGAGATGTGAGTCAGTATGTTGGCAGCAGCCACTCAATGTTAGTGATGGCTGTTTAACAGTCTGATGGCCTTGAGATAGAAGCTGTTTTTCAGTCTCTCGGTCCATGCTTTGATGCACTTGTACTGACCTCGCCTTCTGGATGAAAGCGGGGTGAACATGCAGTGGCTCGGGTGGTTGCTGTCCTTGATGATCTTTATGGCCTTCCTGTGACATTGGGTGGTGTAGGTGTCCTGGAGGGCAGTTAGTTTGCCCCCAGTGATGCACTGTGCAGACCTCACTATCCTCTGGAGAGCCTTAAGGTTGTGGCAGGAGCAGTTGCAGTACCAGGCGGTGATACAGCCCAACAGGATGCTTTCGATTGTGCATCTGTAAAAGTTTGTGTTTTTGGTGACAAGCCAAATTTTTTCAGCCTTCTGAGGTTGAAGAGGCGCTGTTGCCTGTCTCTCTGGAAGGCAACAAGTACTACTTAAGTCGTTTTTGGGATATCTGTTCTTTACTATTTGACAACTTTTACTTTGACTTCACTACATTTCTAAAGAAAATTCCATACTTTTTATTACTCTACATTTTCCCTGACACCTAAAAGTACTTGTTTGGGCAAAAGGGGATGGAACTCAATATTAGGGAGGTTTTCCTAATGTTTTGAACACTCAGTATATACTTTACAGTGTATATGGTGTGAATAGACAGTACAGACCGTCTATGAATAGAAAAGGTGTGTACAGTAGTAGTTATACAGGATGGTAGCGGGGTGAACAGGCCATGGCTCCGGTGACTGAGGTCATTAATGATCTTCTTGGCCTTCCTGTGACACTGGGTGCTGTAGATGTCCTGGGCAGACAGCGTGGCCCCGGTGATGTGTTAGGCTGACCGCACCACCCTCTGGAGTGCCCTGCGGTTGGGGACGTTACAATTGCCGTACCAGGTGGTGGTACTGCCCGGCAGGTTCTCTCAATGGTGCATCTGTTGAATTTGGTGAGGGTCTTAGGTGCCAAGCCAAATTTCTTCAGGCACTGTTGCACCTTCTTCAGCACACTGTCTGTGAGAATGGACCATTTCAGGTTGTCAGTGATGTGCATGCCGAATAACTTTTAGGTTGTCTCGTCCTTGTTGGTAATCAGGCCTACCATTGTTGTTTCATCAACAAACTTGATGGTTGAGTTGGAGATGTGCGTGGCCACTCAGTCATGGGTGAACAGGGAGTACAGGAGAGGGCTGAGCACGCAGCACTGTGGGGCCCTTGTGTTGAGGATCAGCGTGGCAGAGGTGTCGTTACCTATCTTCACCACCTGGGGTCAGCCCGGCAGGAAGTTCAGGACCCAGTTGCACAGGGCGGGGTTCAGACCCAGGGCCCCAAGCTTAGTGATGAGCTTGGAGGACACTATGGCGTTAAAGGCTGAGCTGTAGTCGATGAACAGTATTCTTACATAGCAATTTTTTTTGTCCAGATGGGATAGAGCAATATTCAGTGCAATGTGGATTGAATCATCCATGGATCTATGGGGGCGGTATGCAAATTGTAGTTGGTCTAGGGTGTCGGGTGAAGTGGAGATGATCAATCAATCAAATGTATTTATAAAGCCCTTCTTACATCAGCTGATGTCACAAAGTGCTCTACAGAAACCCAGCCTAAAAACCCAAACAGCAAGCAATGCAGGTGTAGAAGCACGGTGGCTAGGAAAAACTCCCTAGAAAGACCAGAACCTAGAAAGAAACCTAGAGAGGAACCAGGCTATGAGGGATGGCCAGTCCTCTTCTGGCTGTGCCGGGTGGAGATTATAACAGAACATGGCCAAGATGTTCAAATATTCATAGATGACCAGCAGGGTCAAATAATAATCACAGTGGTTGTAGAGGGTGCAACAGGTCAGCACCCCAGGAGTAAATGTCAGTTGGCTTTTCATAGCCGATCATTCAGAGTTTCTCTTCTGCTCCTGCTGTCTCTAGAGAGTTGAAAACAGCAGGTCTGGGACAGGTAGCACGTCTGGTGAACATGTCAGTGTTCCATAGCCGCAGGCAGAACCGTTGAAACTGGAGCAACAGCACAATCAGGTGGACTGGAGACAGCAAGGAGTCATCAGGCCAGGTAGTCCTGAGGCATGGTCCATTATATGATCCTTAACAGCCTCTCAAAGCACTTCATGATGACAGAAGTGAGTTGTACAGGGCGATAGTTATTTGTGCTTTCTTGGGTACTGGAAAATTGGTGGACATCTTGAAAAAAGTGGGGACAACAGACTGGGATAGGGGAAGTTGAAAATGTCCATAAACACTCCAGCCAGCTGGTCTGCACATGCTCTGAGGATGCGGCTAGAGATAACGTCTGGGCCGGCAGCTTTGCGAGGCTTAATAAGCTTGAATGTCTTACATCGGCCACAGAAAAACTCAGTCATCGTGAGCGGCGGTGGCCTGCCTTACGGAGGGCATAGCTGATCTGTTTATACATGTCCATGTTCCCAGTCACCTTGTCATGGTTAAATGGGGTGGTTCACGAATGCTGCCATCTATCCACTGTTTTTGGTTTGGATAAGTTCTAATCACAGTGGGAACATCCTCTTTGCCCATCCTGATGAGCTCAATCCGGAGGTAATGTGGCTGTCATTTGATGGTGAGGTATTCCATATTGGCAGAACAAAAGGACTCGCGTTTTTTTAAACAAGGGATCCAATTCAAATATGCTATTGGATCCTTTAAACATGCAATTGGAGGATAAACTGGTCCAAATGAGCCACACTTCTTCTGAAATGTCTGAGCTCACAAGTAACAAACAATCCTATTATGGTAGGAGATTAAAGCACAGCTTCTCAAACTATCACCCTCATCCACTTAAGATCACAACTATCATGGACACATTAGTAGTGGATATGTGGAGGCTTAAATACCTTGAGCTAATAAAAGAGGCTAAATCAATCTAGTCGTCTTGACTATTTTGTGTCCATCTCGCTGGCACGAAAAGTTTAACAAGTGTTGACAGGAACAGAATGTGATCGGACCACCATCTAATTGGCATCAACATAACGTTACATTAGCAGGGATATTGGAAATTTAATCAAAGCCTACTGGATGACAAGCTGTTCTTAAACAAGACAAAATCATTTATAACTTATTTTTTCCTGCATAACATCGGTACATCAGATGCCCTTATTGTATGGGATACTTTCAAATGTGTCTTCAGAGGCCATGTGTTAAGCGAAGCGACACAGGGGAACCCAAGAGCAGACTCAGATGAGGAAACAGGGATAAATGAACCAAAATATTTATTGTTACACAGGGAGATATGGAGTGCAGATCCAGGGAAGCTTGGATGAGTTGTAGAAAAACCAGATGTGGAGACTGAGGTTGGAGTCAGCTGAGTAGAACAATGTAAACAGGTCCTGAGGGGAATCCAAGGTAGTGGTGGTGAGTAATCCCGAGCTAGGTAGTTGGGTGATGTGGAACGGGAGACAGGAGCCAGAGACAGAGACGAAAACTGCAATGAGAGGATAAACGGGTTCAGGCAGGGAAACAGGCACAGCAGAGTAACAGGATCTTGAATAATCATAAATGGCTAGAATCATGAATTGACTGAGCAGAGATTATGATCTGGCAGAGTGGAAGTGGCAGGACCGAGAGGTCTTGATTATGGGACGAGTTTCAACTGGTAGGAATCTGCTCTGACTCCAGCACACCTGTCTCCAACCACACAGAGGGAGAGGGAGAGAGAGTGTACAGGGAGTAAGTTCAGGTCAAGAAGACACCGGATGAACACCAGAGGGCATCGCAGGAGCAGATGTGACATCTCCATAACTGGGATGTGAACTGGGGTCCTCTGTCAGAAACAATGTCACTAGGGATGCCGTGTAGTCTTAAAACATGGGGAACCAGCAGGTCCACAGTCTCCCGGAAGGAAGGAAGGTTGGAGAGGGGAATGAAGTGAGCCGCTTTGGAAAATTGGTCAATAATGAGGATGATGGAGTTACCATTCAATGGGGGAAGGCCAGTGACGAAGTCCAAAGCTGTATGTGACCAGGGGCGACTGGGTATGGGAAGAGGAAGAAGCAGACCAGATGAAGGTTTGGTGGAGGTTTTTGTTCCGACCACAGATCGAGCAGGCTGAGATAAATTCCAGAGCGTCTTTCTCTATGGTGTGTCACCAAAATAGCTGATGCAGGAAGGCGACAGTCCGGTTCATGCCAGGGTGACAGGTAAGGTGAGTAGAATGGGCCCATTGAATATCAGAACAAACTGAATCTGGCACAAACAAAGCCTTACAAGGACCGTTTCTAGGATCAGGCTGGTTCTGCTGAGCCTAACGAACACGGGACTCAATCTCCCAGGAGACAGCAGCAACGATGCAGGAGGATGGCATAATGGTTTGGCTCGGAACCTGTGTTGTCTGCAGTGAACTGACGGGAGAGGGCGTCAGGATTGGTATTCTTAGATCTGGGGCAATAAGTGTGAAGTTGAATCTTCCAAAAAACAATGCCCACCTGGCCTGCCGAGAATTCAGACGTTTGGGTGTAGGTTAGTGTTTTGTGATCCGTCCACACAATGAAGGGAAGGACCGAACGATCTAAACAGTGACGCCACTCAAGAGCCAGCTTAACAGCCAGGAGTTCCCGGAACCTATGTCAAAATTTCTCTGCAGGTGAGAGCTTGCGGGACAAGGCACAAGGATGGAGCTTCTGATCCGAGAGAGAACGTTGAGACAGGACTGCACCTACCCCGGTGTTGGAAGCGTCCACATTGGGGACGAACTGGAGTTCTGGGTCTGGCTGGGTAAGGATTGGAGCAGAAGAGAAGCGGTGCTTGAGTTCCCGGAACGCTGCCTCTTCCTCAAGGGACCAGTGGAATGGAGTGAAGGTGGAGGTGAGAGTGGTGAGAGGAGCTGCCAAATGACTGTAGTCATGGATGAAGCGTCAAAAACTTGGCAAACCCCAGGAAACGCTGTAACTGCTTCAGAGTCGCCAGCACAGGCCACTGACTGCCCTAACCTTGGCAGGGTCCATTCGTAGCTGTCCTTGGGCAATAATGTAACCCAGGAAGTACAGAGGAAACATGACTCACATTTCTCAGCCTTATTCTCCAACAGCCTTTGGAGAACATGGTGGCCATGTACAGTGGGGAGAACAAGTATTTGATAACCTGCAAAATCGACAGTGTTTCCTACTTACAAAGCATGTAAAGGTCTGTAATTTTTATCATAGGTACACTTCAACTGTGAGAGACGGAATCTAAAACAAAAATCCAGAAAATCACATTGTATGATTTAAGTAATTAATTTGCATTAATTACTTAAAAACCACGGAAGTATATGCATGGCCTCAGTGACCCATCCTTCTTGACAAAGAAAAACCCAGCTCCCACCGGCAAGGAAGAAGGCCTGATATGTCCAACAGCCAGGGAGTCCTGGATGTATTCTTCCATGTTCTCTTGCTCGGGGCGAAAGAGGTTATACAACCTGCTACTAGGGAGAGGAGCGCCAGGCTGAAGCGCGATAGCACAGTAGTATGGACGATGAGGCGGCAGAGATGGGGTGTGGTGCTTACTGAATACAGGCGCTAGACCGTGAAATTCTGGAGGAACAGAAGACAGGTCTGGGGGTTCTGGAATAGACTGGGGTGCAGACAAGTCAGGAGGAAGGGCAGAATGTAGACAATTGGAATGATAAAATGTACTCCCAAGAAGTTACCCTTCCGGTGGACCAGTTAATCTGTGGGATGTGTAGCTTTAACCATGGATGACCCAGAACCAGAGGTGAGTGAGAACAGTTGATTATGTGGAAACGGATCTTTCCCTGGTGATTTCCAGAGAGACGCAGGATAACAGGAACAGCTTTCTCCAAAACACAGAAGAGTAGCTTCCATTGAGAGTGTTGTCATCCAGAGGTAAATTGAGTGAAACAGTGTCCAGAACCAAATGATTAACGACCGCTCGGTCCAGAAAGCTCTCGTCGGTGCCTGAATCAATGAGAGTAGGCAGAATGGAAGTGGCAGGCCTGAGTATTTGTAGAGGTCTTGATTATGGGACGATTTGCAGCTGGTAGGTATCTGCTCTGCCTCCAGCACACCTGTCTCCAACCACACAATCACACAGAGAGGGAGAGAGAGAGTGTACAGGGGGAGTAACTGCAGGTCAAGAAGACACCGGATGAATACCAGAGGTTGTAGCAGGAGCAGATGTGACACCATGCAATTCAATACTCATCTTTAAAACAAAATAATTTACATAAAAAGAGATTAGCCTAACAAAGGAAATAGAGGAACTAACAGCACAGATGTATGGCAATAAAAATTGGACCATAGAGGCACAGAATAAGTTAGAGAAAAAAAATAAAAGAACTGGAGGAACTTATTCAATAACAATCAAATGTAATATGTTACAAAAATAAAGCAAATGGGTTGATTTTTTTGAATTCACCAAATTATTTTTGAATCTTCAACAATTTACAGAAATTCATTACAAATGACAGAGTCATCTATGATTCACCAAATTATATTTTCAAAGAGGAGGCAAAATATTTTAACCTGTTGTAACTACCCATCCCGTGTCCGGGATCGTTATCATCTGACACTAAGTAGCATAACGCAACGGACATAAATATTACTAGAAAATATACCTATTCATGAAATCACAAGTGAAATATATTGAAACACAGCTTAGCCTTTTGTTAATCACTCTGTCATCTCAGATTTTGAAAATATGATTTACAGCCAAAGCAAGACAAGCATTTGTGTAAGTTTATTGATAGCCTAGCATAGCATTATGTCCAGCTAGCAGTAGGCAACTTGGTCACAAAAATCAGAAAAGCAATCAAATTAAATTCTTTACCTTTGATGAGCTTCGGATGTTTTCACTCACGAGACTCCCAGTTAGATAGCAAATGTTCCTTTTTTCCAAAAATATTATTTTTGTAGGCGAAATAACTCCGTTTGGTCTTCACGTTTGGCTGAGAAATCGACCGGAAAACGCCGAAAAATATTCCATATTAGCTCCACAATATCGACAGAAACATGGCAAACGTTTATAATCAATCCTCAAGGTGTTTTGCAAATATTTATTCGATAATATATCCACCGGGACAATTGGCTTTTCAGTAGGACCGAGAGGAAAAATGGCTACCTCTGTATTTTACGCAAGAATCACTCTGAGAGCCATCAGGTGACCACTTACGCAAAATAGTCGCTTACGCTCATTCTTCAACATAAATGTGTGAAACTACGTCAAAATGCTGTAGACACCTTGAGGAATACGTAGAAAAAGGAATCTGGTTGATAGCCCGTTCACTGCTCAATAGGGACGCATCGGAACGCAGAGCTTTCAAAACATGAGTCACTTCCGGATTGGATTTTTCTTATGCTTTCGCCTGCAATATCAGTTCTGTTATACTCACAGACAATATTTTTACAGCTTTGGAAACTTTCGAGTGTTTTCTATCCCAAGCTGTCAATTATATGCATATTCTAGCATCTTGTCCTGACAAAATAGCCCGTTTACTTTGGGAACGTTATTTTTCCAAAAATGAAAATACTGCCCCCTAGTTACAAGACGTTTTAAGCAAATGTTATTTTCAGTCTCCTCCATCTCCACTGAATGATGTTAACTGTAATTACTTTTTTCCTAATAATAATGTAAAATTAAAAACTGTACAGAAAAACTTAGGTGAAGGCCAAATTAAAGAGGAGGAACTTCTTCATGCAATTAATTCCTTTCAATCCAACAATCTCCAGGGCTTCATGGCATACCAGTTGAGTTATATTAAATATTTTTTGATGTACTCAAAGATCCACTATTAGCATGCTTTAACTACTCCTATAAAATGTGTAGACTATTAGACGCACAGCAGGAAGGTCTGATGTTAGTCTTACTGATACAGGACACAAGTGAAAGTATATCCATTTCAAAAATTGGAGGTCCCTTACTCTTCAATATTGTGATGCAAAAATCCTGGCAAAATGCATAGCGCATGGAATGAAAAAGGTTTTATCTGGTAGTATTCATCTTGATCAGACAGGTTTTATTTATTTTGTATTATTATTATTTATTTATTTTTTTGGGGGGGGGGGGGGGGTAGATCAGTTAAAATATTGCAGATCGATTGCAAGTACCATTAATGTAATTGTCTGCATCATTTCCATCACCATGATATTTTTTGCTAAATATATACAGTATATTTGTATATTTTCTTTGTATTTATTTTCCTTTATTATTTTATGCTAACCCTACCACCAGTCCCCTAATTGGAGTAAACTAATGGACAACAACACTTAGGCTTCTACTTCCAGCTTATTCATACTTTATGCATTTTACGGACACAGGTTTATGACATGGACAATACATTGGAGATAATATAAGACAATTACTTATTGAACACTAAGAAAAATAGACGAAACCAGGCTTGGTCTTCAAAGCAGATTTTGAAAAGGCCTTTGATAAAGTACGACTGGAATTTATACATAAATGCTTGGACTATTTTAATTTTGGAGAATATATTTTATTTAATGGGTAAAAATGATGTATAGTAACCCCAAGTGAAAAATAATAATGGTTACTTTTCAGAAAGCATTGAACTGTCAAGAAGAGTTCAACAAGGTTGTCCATTGTTTCCATATATATTTGCTACGACCATCGAAATGTTAGCTATTCAAATCAGATCCAACAATAATATCAAGGGATTAATCCAGGGTTTAAAAACAAAAGTGTCAATGTATGTCGATGACTCAAGTTTTCTCTTAAGTCTGAAATCTGGAACACTGCGTATTGAGGATCTGGATATTTTTTCTAGCCTCTAGACTAAAACAACCTAATTATGTATTGGATAATTAAAAGACACAACTTTTGCATTACCTTGTAGTTTACCAATCAAATGGTCTGATGGTGACGTAGACATACACTACCGAGCCCAAACTTTTGACTGGTAGTGTGCGTGGTATTCATGTCCCTAAAAAAATGTATGAACTCACTACCACAAATAGACAAGATCTTGCAACCATGGAGAGGTGCAATCTGTCTATTTATGTAAATATCACACTGATTAACTCTTTAGTCATATCACAGTTTACTTATTTACTTATTGTGCTGCATACACTAGACTAATCGTTTTTCTAATTATATAAGTAAAAATTATTGAATACTATTTTGAACGGTAAGCCAGACAAAATTAAATGTACATATTTATATAAAGAATATGAGTTTGGGGAGCTAAAATTATTACATATTAAAGCGTTGAACCTCTTACTAAAAGCTTCAGTCATAAAAAAGTTACAGATAAACCCGAACTGATTTTCCAGTAGATTAGTAAGAATGGCTCACTCCTGGTTCAACAATTGGCTTCTTGCCTTTATCCACATTACGATCTCTCACGTTAAGTTAATTGAAAATGAAACCTTGTTCAAACTATCACCTTTTCTAAAACAAGCCATACAAAGTTGCTTGCAATTCCAGTTTCATCCCACAGAAAGGACAGAACAAATATTACAACAAATATGATGGTTACAAACATCTCTTTGGTGCTGATCAGGCAGAGAAACATTCACAGATAACCTGGGAATCATGTTGTATGTCAATGCTGAGAGCTGAATAACATCAATTTCTAGTTAGAAGAAACAAGCGTATTTAACTCAGGAAAATCTCTTTGCTATCTATATTCATTGATTTTATTTTGGGGGGGGGGGGTTATCTTTATTAATAATATTATGAGTAGGAATGGTGAAGTTATGTCACACGTGCAGTTAACAAAAATATCTGGAAATATTTGCTCTATCCAAAATTACAACCAACTCATTGCAGAATTACCATACAAATAGAGGAGGCAAGTGGAAGGGGGGAGGTAGGGAACTTGTTTGTCTGCTCTTTCTTAAAGATGAAAATGGCCATTTATTCCAGTGTCATTTGAGGACCAAAAATTTGACAGCGGCGCCATACAGGTTGCAAATGAGCTGGGAAGAGATTTTTTATGTTTCCGATTCTATGGCACATAGTTTATGAACTGATACTCATGACAATGCTTGACTCAAAACTTAACGTTTTTTTAAGATATACAACCATCTCAGCTCTGCAGATTTTGCTGCAAAGAGACAGACTCACTTATTCTAGCACTGCACTCTGTAGCTTGTTTCGAGTCATAGGTTCAGGAGTGGCTGAAGCTAACCCTACAAATAAAACTCTTGGGAGATCAATCTTCTATATAATAACACTCTTAGTAAAAATATTAATCTTGTTATGGCTGCAATCACCCTATCGGGATAAGTGTCATCAACAACCGCTGAATAGCATAGCGCTACATTCAATAAATATTACTACAAATATTTATATTCATGAAATCACAAGTGCAATATAGGAAAACACGGCTTAGCCTTTTGTTAATCCACCTGCCGTGTCAGATTTTGAAATTATGCTTTACAGCGAAAGCAATCCAAGCATTTGTGTAAGTTTATCGATCGCTCGACAAAACATTAAGTACACTTAGCATCAGGAAGCTTGGTCACGAAAATCAGAAAATAAATCAAATTAATCGTTTACCTTTGATGATCTTCGGATGTTTTCACTCACGAGCCTCCCAGTTACACAACAAATGTTCCTTTTGTTCCATAAAGATTATTTTTATATACAAAATACCTCCATTTGTTTGTCACGTTATGTTCAGAAATCCACAGGAAAGAGTGGTCACGACTATATAATCGATAATATATCAACCGCAAATGTCTTTCCCAGTAGGAGAGGGAAAAGCAATACCTATCCAAACTCTGTTGCGCGAGCAAAACTCATGTGACCACTTGACCATGTTATCGTTCTGGCTCATTTTTAAAATAAAAGCCTGAAACTATGTCTGAAGACTGTTGACACCTTGAGGAAGCGATAGGAAATGGAATCTGGTTCATATCCCTTTAAATCCAGCAAAGGGAGGCTATGGAACATGGAGTTTTTAAAATAGAAGCCACTTCCTGTTTTGATTTTCCTCAGGGTTTCGCCTGCAATATCAGTTCTGTTATACTCACAGACAATATTTTGACAGTTTTGGAAACTTTAGAGTGTTTTCTATCCAAAACTAGCTACTCAATACTGCCCCTGCAGCCATATGAAGTTAATTTACAATCAGTAGATACTATGCAATTAGAAAGGCCCGGAATTTATATGAAACATCACAGCAGAGATTAAAAATAAATGGCACATGGATATCATAAGAGGGTGGTTTACAGAGATAAGAGGAGTGTGTTTAAAAGCCCATGATCTATAATAGTTAAGACTGAAAATACTATCAATAATGTATAACTGATGTGTTATGTAACTACTGTGTACAAAAAGTGCCATGTATGTAAATGTACCATTTTTTTTATTGACCAAAAATAAAAATAAAATGCTGGTGAATTAAATCAAGTTTCTTGTTAAAATGATGGTAAATGATCTCCAATCTAGTATCCAAAAGTTATTTTTGTCTGTACTGTAGGTAATAATGCAAGAAACGTTCTGAGCATGTAATGTTAGAAATAACACACACAAAAAAAAAAAATACTCAAAGGTGACTAGGAGCTGGAAGCAGGGCGACCGTCTGTTGGTGCCATCTACACCAGTGGAGGCTGGTGGGAGGAGCTATAGGAGGACAGGCTCATTGTAATGGCTGGAATGGAATAAATGGAACAGTATAAAACACATCAAACATATGAAAATCACATGTTTGACTCCATTCCATTCCAGCCATTACACGGCGCTTGTCCTCCTATAGCTTCTCCCACCAGCCTCCACTGATCTACACACAGTAGTACATACAGGAACTGAAAAATAAACAGACAGATTTTTACACACAGAATCACTCTTGCAGACACACACACTTGTAATTAAACTCAGGGAGGCTAATTAAAGTGTTGTGGGAAGCGTGCACCCGGAG